>NW_027108400.1:20919-48188 GCF_000696795.3 Halyomorpha halys
TATTAAATAAATTAATAAATAAAGCAACAGGTTTGTATTTGTATATTTTGGTATATAATCCTGTACATATGGAATATAATAATATTTATAATCTTGTAGTTTCTTTTTTTGTATCCATGAAAGTCTTGCTTTTTCTACATACAATTAATATTGAATACTAATTATATAATTTTATTTGTTTGTGGTATTCACATTCAAATAATTACTTTAAAAAATAAATAAATCTTTTTATAAGACAGCCTCTATTTTATATATCCGATATAATATTATGTTAAGTTGGGTATAATGGTACCTCAGTTCTCTTGAGATCTACTGTATACCAATCATTAATAATCTTTTATTCTACTCCTCTATTCTGGAATGGTCTGTCCATATCAAGAGATGGTCCCTGATCATTTTACTATGAAATTATTCTATGTTTGTGGATTCCTTCATTCTTGAAAATCCTAAAGTTGAAATTACACATTTTTTCCCTATTTCAAGATTCAATTACAGCCATTTGGGTATTACAAAACATGCTACCTACTTGCTTAGTTTAAGATCAATTTAAATTTTTCATATCAAATATAATCTAGTTTCATAAAACAAATTCCATTTTATAAAAAAAAAACAAAAAAAAAAACAGACTGAATATTATCTTCAGTATCTGGTTAATGCTATTTTATCCAAAATAATTAAAATCCACTAGGGCATGACAGTTTTTCAATTTTGAAGGAATAAAGTATCATAATTAATACTTCGAAGGATGTAATTTAATTTTTTTAACCTATGTGTATAATATTTTTAAAAAAAATATCAGCATTTAGCAAGCAGCAATTTTTCAAAAATTGGTAGCCATTTTTAGTTTATAAAATATGTAGTCTATAGGTATTCTTATACTAACTGAAATTATTCATAAATCGCAGTAGTGCTAAGTAGTTTCCAACTAACTTAAGGAAAAACATAATTAAAAGATCTGTCTTTTAGGAAAATTACAACTTTATAATTTTTGTTTTTGACTGCTATGAAATATAATTGAATTTAATAGAAAATTTGTAATTTTTCTTAAAGAGAGAGCCTTTAATTGTAATTTTCCTAAAGCTAGTGGAAATGTACTTAGCATTACTGTAATGTAAGCCATGGATATGAAGATCATTTTTTATCTTTCAGTAATTAGAATAGAAATTGTAGGACTTTGGTTCAAGATCTCCCCACACAGAGATGCTAAATCTACTAGCTACAGAATCACGTGGCTATTTCAGGAACATTTGAAAAAAGAGAGGCTATTGAGGCTATTGAATAAAAGAGGCTATTGAAAAAACATTTGAGGATTTTTATCAATTTAAAGTTTAATTGTATTCGTTGAAATACTGAATCCCTTTTTCTTTCTTTGTTTTTTCTTTTTCTTCTTATTAGTACTAGTATATTTCTTACTTTTTCTTACTTTGCATTACTGTAATGTAAGCCATGGATATGAAGATCATTTTTTATCTTTCAGTAATTAGAATAGAAATTGTAGGACTTTGGTTCAAGATCTCCCCACACAGAGATGCTAAATCTACTAGCTACAGAATCACGTGGCTAGGATTTTACTTCGGCGGGGTCATTATATTTCTCTAAAAGTAGCAGGATATTAATTTTCTCAAGTATTTTTAAAAAACACATTTCGGGGGCTAAAACTTCCTACTAGGCGGTTTGTTTGCTGCTAGATGCCAGGAGCTATACAAAAATCATAGCTTTTCAAATTCTTTATCAAATCTCAGTTAGCTCTGTTTTATATTTAAAAATAGATAACACAAGTAAATATAAAGTACAAAAACTAATAATGATAAATAAATATAAATAACTTTATGCTTCTTTATATTCAATTCAAATTTACTTTATATTCAATACTAATATTTCATTTCAAATAATTTATTTATAAATTAAAGAAAAAAGTTGTCATGAATTATTACATAAATACACAAATCACCTACCTAATTTCAGGCGAAAGTAATGCGGAAGGATTATTTTTTTTTAATACTGTGGATTAAATTAAAACGAAAATATTCGATAATTTCTTTTAAAATATGGTGAAAGACAATGCTCATGTCCGGGATTTATGTATATCATAATTAATGGGTATTCGCGATCTAGAAACATCAACACCTTCCCCCACTATTATATTGACAATATACATTCAGATGTAGAAAATATAATAGATTCAGTTCCGCACATGATTAAATCAGATTCTAGCCTTTAACGATTTTCTACAATATAATGGTTTAGTATTTGTGTAGTATATGTTTCAAACGGAGAATAGAAAAAAAATACAAAAATTATTTCTATAAAGATCATAAATAATTTATATTTATTGGGTTAAAATGTTTCAACATTTGATTTGTACGATTTAGCACATGTCAACATTTTTATTCCACTTAATCAGATTTTTGGTGCCAAACAATCCTCACTTTAATAATGACTTTCTGTTTCTTAGGAAAATCAATAGCAAGTCTCAAATGAGTATGTGATTTTATACCTACAAACCATTCATACATGTAAAGCAAAGTAAAAACATTGAGTATTTCAAGATACCCAAGTACATCAGTAACACCTGCTGAATCGTAGGTGTACGGCAGATGCTGAACAGGTGCCCTCTGAAGTACTGTAGTATAATTACAGCTCTAAACATAAATGGAGTATACCAAATGCAGGCACAGTTTGTTTTTGGTCCTTTTAACTGTTATTAATGCAAATCTTATCTTAAAAGCCGGATATACGTGGCGAGATATACTCACTTGCTCAAGGTACTGGTAAGTAGTCTGTTTTTCTGTTTTAAAATTATATTTACTTAGACACTCAGTGATTAGGCTTTTTGTGTATGATGTCCTCACAATAAATTGCTGTGTATATATATTTTTTTTATCAATATAGTTTATATATGTCTAATATAAGTACTACTTCATCGAGTGATGGATGATATCACTCTCTATTTGAATATATTAAAAATAAAAACATTGAGTTAGTATTATCTGTCCACCTTTTAAGTCCCCGCTGTCAAATAATCAATTTTCGCAAAACAGTATGTGTGTGTGTGTACATAGTTAACCTAGCTCAAAATCAATAATATGTAGGTAATGGAAAATATATATTCAAGGTAAGAATATGCCTTGAATTTCACAGTGAACTTTTTCCCTACCAGAATTGCCGATTTAAAGGACCGATTTCTGAGTTTATCAAATATAGCTCTAGTGATTTTGTTCAATTTGTTGTATCAATAAATAATTCAGTTCTTTTTTTAAACATCAGCTAGTTCCTATTATCGTTGAAATATAGCAGTCTTAATAGAGATAAATTCATAGAGCTTAATTGCCAGATTTTCTTAATGTCTATCCATGAAGTTCCTTTAATTATATTTATTTGAAATTATCAATCACCTCAAAAAATTATTTGTAATAAAAAAATGGTTAAATATAGACTATAAGAGAAATTGAAAAGTAACTAAAAGAGAAATATTGGTTCAGGTTGAAAACAATTTTCAGAAAATATGAATAATAATATGTACGTCCATATTAGTACTCATATTTTCTTTATACCTTCTCATATTTATATTACTACTCATACTAAACATTTCAGATAAATTATACTTAACAAATGAAGTCACTATGAACACTGACAAAAAAACGCATACATTTACTGAATGTATAAAAAAACATTTTCTTGTTTTATAATTATTACAATGGTCCTAACAACTTTCACTGTCTCTATTGAAATATATATTAAGGGGGAGTATTGCAACTATTGCTTTTATTTTCAAATTAGGGTAGCGAGTGAAAGTTATGTAAAGCACACTTCGGATCACATTTTTGTAAAGAGAACCTTCGAATTCGTGTAAAAAAAAAAAAAATTCTTCCCTCAGAATCCAGAAACAAATTTAGTAACTTTTGGACATTAAAACGTCAATCCGGTTTTGATTGAGTTTTCTGGGATTATTGAGGTTGGTCTTTCACAGTCCTCTTCTTCGGTGCCTCGGACAGGAAAAACTAAGAAGAGTTTTTCCGGAATTGCGTGGATGGGCCCCTAGCGTGCCGAAAGGAAATTAAGACGGAGAACGGACATGTTAATATCGGAGAATATAATTTATGTTGTGTGTCCTTCTCAACGGATACTTGTTTGAATAATTTATTCAATGACAGTAGTATTAAAATTAAATTATTACTTGATGTCCTGCGGAGGAACCACCTCACGAAGGTGTCCGATTTGGTCCTAGAAGGACTTTGAGGAAGCAATTCATTGTCGGAAGAACAATCGGAATGGTCACCTGCTGTGGCCAAAGGTGAACTCACCAAAGGCATTTTGTGTAAGGAAAATGATGAATGAGGCTTTATCTTCAGATTTGTGTATGAGATAGAACAGGAAAAAACTTTAGACAAATATCTCATTAAAGTTGCAATTAGATTAAATCTATTTTGATTTACCTTTTATTATTCCTTAAAACAAATAATTGAGATCCGTTGTTTCACATTCTAAGCATAAAATTCGAAATTAAGTTGACATAAGTTAATAGTAATTACCGGACCTTTCATTTATTTAGCTTTTAATTTTAATACTATTTGAGCGCTTAGGCTGATTTTTTTATATGATCCTAAATGTATGGCTGACTCATGATGTTAGACTCTAGATAGATAGTAGATGTCATGTAAGGACTGTAAACCTTTAAGTGTAAACATCAGAGTTTTTTTTTAAGTGGATGTTAACATTAGACTGGTCCGAATCTTTGGTTGGAAATGCTGAACCATTACATATTTTTTGCTATTCCAGAATGTAAAAATAGAGTAGCTTTAGAATTACAGAAACAAGAATTATCTAATTTCAATGGAAGCAGATTATTAATTTTTGTTTATCTCCTTTCTGGCCATATCTGATGTACAGAGAAAGGTTATCCTACATATTACATCCCTAGCCAAAGAAGAGTTTTCGTTCCATGGGCCGACATAAATTAAAAGTGAACGCATCCAGGCTGGGAACAAAACGGCGCCCCAGCAGTAACGAGGTATGGGGTGAAACATTAGCTCTATCACAATATTTGTCATTTCTATGAATTATTTTAACAAGTAATACTCAATAAATATATTGTCAAGCAGTGGTTGAGAATATTAATTAATCAACAATCTGCAAAAAAAAAATAAAATAAAATAATACCAATCAAGTTAATGAGATAGGTTTTATGCACGAGTTGAATTAATATATATAACGGTTGACAGTTCAATAAATAAATATTAATGAAAATAGTTCCAAAAATTAACAATTATAAATGAAAGGTGCTCTTCATAAGAAAAGTAATTTATAAAGTGGAATAAGAAAAATGCTGGGACGAAGTCTTAAATTTTTTTTTCCTGCTTACACTATATTGAAAAAAAAATCTGGACAACAGAATACATGTAAATTACAGATAGAATTAGATCAATTAAATAAACATTAGCATAGTTTGTCAGGTGGACAGGGGGTAACCCTCCAGTTGTAAAAAAAAATTGTTAAAATTATAAACTAAAGCTCCACTCTTATAAATATAACATTTTATTCATATTAATTATTATAACAACACTTTTATTAAATTTTAAGAAAATCTGAGATAAAAAGGTCTCAACTATTGCTCTTTCCACCTTTTAAATATTAATTATATAATATATTTAAATACCTATTAGACTTATCAATACACTGTTAACTATTAACAACTCAACACTGTTGAGCAGCCGTTCACAATTTTTACAGTTCCTCCTATAACAATAACATATATTTTAACACTTAAAATGCTATTATTAAAAAAACATTAAGTCAACTTAGTACACTATAGTTAATTAACAGGGTTGCTGTAAATTTATTTTATCAACTCAAAATCACTGTTTAGTATTAATTGGTAAAAATTATAAATAAAAATATACTTCCACATAAATAAAATCATAATTTCCTTAAAAAAAATGTGGACATTTTTCGAACTTCTTTTCCGGGAAAAGGGTTTTTATTAGTCTATTAAACGAATAGAAATAAGATGGGCTAGCCTAGATAAAGAGATATTTTGCTCTAATTGCTAATAAAAACGAGATAAGTTAGCCGCTAATCTTTTACTTCAACTCATATCTGGTGGAAGTTTCGAAACATTAAGAACGCACCTTTATCAGCTGCCTAGCTAGGATAAGGCAGTAGCCCTCATCAACGGGTCCCGAACATAGAACAGGGAGAAAAAAAGCAGTTTAGGAGTAAAAGCTCCAAGAGAACCATTACCGACAGATTAGTGATAATTAGAGAACCAATTTGTTATTGGCTATTAGGATTAACTGTTAATTTATTGGCTGCGGTAATTTCCTGTGTAGATAGCCTTATCTGGAGGAATTAATCAGCGCTATCTGCATCACGTTTTATTGCTCAGCTAAGGAACTAAGACACTCCTAAAAGTGGAGAAAGATAACGGGGTAGCAATAAAGGAGGTGCTAATGAAGAACCTGGTGTCCATTTTTAAAACATAACAATAGCTGTATCATACTATTATATTATGTTACAAGGAAAGTCATTTTTTTCATTTATAATTGTTACCAGTAAAAACTACTAAACTGATATTCGCTAAATTTAAACTACTCATCCTCATAGTCTCCGGAAGGTTTGGTACAAATAAAACTTAGCAATTTTTTACTAGTTGATATTTATAGATCTACAATAATATGAAATTTGTGGGAGCGGATAGATCAGTGGTAAACCTGTTTCACTGTAGCCGTGAACCAGCCCCAGTATGTTCGGGAGCTCATGAAGTGGGTACCCTTAATTGGAAATATCTGACGGTTGAGCGTGATTCTGACCTAATCACCTCCTTGTACAACCTTTGGTCCAGAAACAGAACATTCTTACAAAGTACTGCACCTCTGACTCTAGTGGTACAAATTTATATATTTTTTTATTAATATGAAAAGCTGGAGAGTTTACTTGAACACGCAATATCTGGCCGAACTACCTGTCCGAATTCTTATATTTGTATGTAGTGGTTTTGGGCTTTCTGCTTTTCACAACTCTACATTATTTTTAAATTTTATTTACATAAAAAATGATATAATAATATCAGAAGGCTGAGCGAACCCAACGATACCGACTCCAACAATCGCTGTCTACACACATCTACCCAACAACGGCGGCCCAAACCTAAATCCACCAGATCAATTCCTAACACAATTCTCCCACTACGTAGGGCCGCCGGTTCGATTCAGGCCTGGGTAAGTTGACTTATATTTCGTCTCGGAACCGCGAAAAGAAAATTCGATCTTCGCACTCTGGTCAGAACTGGGTGGTTATAGAATAGCCCCCGTCTGTAAGGAAAAAGGGGTAAACAAAAAAAATTGGCATTTTGTGGTCTTCTAAATTCTCCGGTCGACATATCCTTCTTCGGTTCAGATACTTTACGTGACTGTTACGTTGATAATCACTTTCCTCCTAATTACTTCAACAAATATTGGTCTAAAAAACAAAATAGAAAAAGGAAAGCGTAGAAATAATAAACAGCTAAGTGATATGATTCTTTGAGTTACGGATCATGAAAAAAAAAGCAGTTTCCTTTTTGGTATGTGTTTGAGAAAATAAATAAATATATTATGAACTTTATATACGCAGTAATATATTTCAGTTGATAAATGAGAGAGGTATTTCAAGCACATGGAGTTGCTATCGACAAAAGACTAACTCACTTACATCTTCGATCCATGATTTATTACAACTTCCATAGTAATAAAATCATGTTATAAACTCCTTTCCACTACTAACATTATACTGGAGAATGTTAACTGCCCTCAAATGGCTATTCGTAACTGCCTTCGGTTACGTAAAGCTACGTTATGTTAATCGCTCACTTTATATGGCGCTAGAGAACTGTGACCATTGTATGTAACATAGGATGAAGAAAATGTATTTGTTTTAGAAAGAAGTATAATTTATGAGTCGCTTGTAGGATTATGTTAATTCAGAGCTTAAAGATGACCAGCTTGTAACCTATATCAAAACATCTCACGGATGAAGTGCTGAGATGTGCAAAGATGAATTGCTTGCGTAAATAAAATAAAGGAGTTGAAAATATTTTTATTAGATATTTAAGAGGAAATATCACAAGATGTATGGAACCTTATTAAAATCAAGCAAAAGAAGAAAATGTCGATCACTATTATATTTTATTATATTTAATTTTTTAAAAATCAGTAATCAGTATCAGCCTTTTTCCATTCATAAATCAAAAGTACATATTATATTAAATTAAATCAGCAAAAAAGAACTTAAATTATACTTTATTAATATAATGTATTTATTAATATTATATTTCTCTCTATTATTTAAAAAATGTTTTAGTGATCACCGTGCAATATTTTCTGTTTACATATAAGGTATAAAAATAAAAATAGGTCTTAAAACATTCAGTGCACTTTAGAAAAAAAATTAATAACAATATATTTTTGCCAAGGCACTAAATTGATACATAAATTAAAATGCTGGGACAAAGACTTGAAATTTATTTTTTTCCTGCCCACACTATATTTAAAAAAATAATACAATCTGAACTACAAATACATGTAAATTACAGCTAGACAATTTTAGCAACAAGTAATATTATTAAATGGACAGTTGTATAATTTGGAAAATGGGAGGTACTCCCTTATGACTCTTTGCACCATCATAGTTGAAACTACGATTTCTTAATCTCGGGAAAACTCAATAATTATCCGTTGCACCAGAAAAGTTAACCTTCAAATCTATCTGTAAACTTTACCAGACAATGATAGCCGGTTAACCTAAGATTTAGAGCAAATCTACGCTTAAGTAGGTAACCATGCAAGGAACCTTTCATAGGTTCCAGTTGGATCCTTTATCTAGGGGAAGTGTATTGTATTATACCATTTCTTTCCAAATTCAACAAAATGGATTTGATTTAGATTATACATTTGGCAGAAGACGCAGAATTCAAGAAGAATTAGTTGGTCAGGCAATATTAAAAAAAAAGTATTTTATCTTAGGCCAAATTATTTTTTGCAGTGGTTAGAAGACGAATTTTTTCAGCGCTTTTGACTCTCAAAAGTGGTTGTTGAATCAATCTTAAATTTAATTGGACCCAGAAGGCGAACGAAACCCAAATTTTAATCCGTCATTGGTCGCTGCGTGAGAATTTCTCTCACGTTAATTATTTTTCTGGTCTGGAAGCTGCCCCGTGGTTTCCATCTTCTTGGAATCTGTAGTTCACAGTCTCTACCTTCTACATCTCGCCCCTTAAACCACTCCAGTAGCTCTCGGTAAGTGTCCAGCACTCTTTCTCTGACAATACTCTTCTCGTGAGACATTATCTCACGCGTGACTAAGGGTGCTATAAAATATTCAAGTTTTGAGGATGTTTCTAACGTGCGAGAAGTGTATTTAATCCTTAAAAATATTATTTCCTCGAGAGAAAACTAGGGAAACGTAGGTTTGAAGAGGCAGAAACTTCATTAGGGACGTATTATTTACCATGAATTGTATTTCGATACTATAAGTGTATGTTAGGATGTTCTTTAAAATAAAAATTTATCTTTTCATGTTTTCACTTCATCGCTGCGCCGTATGAATACTATTTTTTTGTAAATATTTGGGTTATATTCAGGCATCCTTAACAAAAAAGAATTGCCACCAGTGTAAAAGACTCATATGTTCACTTGCACCAATTGTGCACGAGGGATTTCTTCAGACTGAGCATTTTTTTTTTTTAAGATTTGTGTTATCTTTTTATAATATGATATATCTGTATTTTGATTCATTTTATAAATTTGCCGGTCTAAAGTATTATATTATGTTTATTACTATATTATACTTATGTTTGTTTTTTTAAGTTTTTAAATTTTCTAGTTTGCTATTGTATCAAAATAATTATGTTTGATACTTTTTTTTTGTTATGCTTAAATAAACCTAATCTAAATCAAAATTTTATATTCTAAAAAATACGTTCAAGAGCTCAAATTAAGAAATGTGAGAAAAAATCTCACGCACAGCCATACGTGTTAAAATTGACCTAGCGACCATTGACGGATTAAGAAAATTATATATCGAGAGAAGATAGTAGACGGTATGAAGTAGATTATAGGAGGATATTCGAGGTGGCGGTTAATAAAGGTATCAAAATAGTAAAAGTTTTGGTTTACAATAAATTTGTAGATTTGGTTTACAATAAATAGCTTTCTTTAACTACTATTATTTGACACCTTTTTTGACCGCCACCGGACTAACCTCCTATCATAAATTATACATCATGGTCGCAGTGCTTTATTAGTTATTACAATTAGTATTTTCTTGAAAATTTTTTTTTTAATTTTATTGGGGATGGGGTAGCTGCCTCTTTCTTCCTGCCCCCGCTAGGTACCCCATGATAGTATAATCATCCGCTGTTGTGAAATTAATAAGTCTGTGGTATTTATTTTGAATTCACTCTAGTTGAGTAATTTTATTTAATAATTAATGGGTGTTTTTTCTTGTGAAGGTTTATATTTAATGCTAGATTTAAGTATAATGTATCTATAAAAGAAGATGGTCCCGATGCCGTCAAAATAACTCGAATAGAAAAAAACTATTTATTACGAGCCAACTTTTCACCCCAATTTGCAGGGTTTTATCAGGGATAAAAAAAATATACAAACAACGAAAATAATGTACTTATTATGCTAGTTATTTTGACCGCAGTCGGGCAATCCATCTCTTATTACTACTCACGACCAATCAACGACTTCCCTATAATGGTTTTAGTTTGCTAATTTTTTTCTTCTTCTCATGATTTAATATCTACTGAGATTTCTTCTTTATTCTGAGATTATATAGCTGAGCAACGCCAAAATTCAAGTGGAACATATCCTAGGATTTTATAATGATCCATTATTTTAATAGTCATCTATAGGGATGTGCATCTCAGGCCGTATCCCATTCACGCCATGACTCCATACCCGACCGTTTTCTTTCCGTATCCTCGTTTACCTGACAACGGACGACACAGAAGCAGAGGTCACTGACTTCCGTGGGCGAAAGCGTGGGTCGGAGGAGATAGGATCAGACGGATTAATTCCTGCTCTCCTAGTTTTATTTCAGTACGACCGGTCTAGCAGAAATAGAGGAGTTGTACGGTAGCAGATGTCTGGGGTAAGGCAGGTTCTGGTAGGTCTAAGAAAGCCCATGACAAGGTGTAGGAAGGACTCCACGCATCGCAGGGAGCAAGCAGGAATAAATGATTACAAGGAATAAACGAAACTAAAATATTACACACTGTTGAAAAGATAGCAAAACTTTAAATTTAAAGATAGTTTTTCCTTATTGGAGTAACGTTAATAAAAACAATTTGGATTATCTGCAGGTAATAGACAATTATAATTAAATTAATATTTAAAAAAAAATTATATATAATTTATTTAAATTCTTGAGACTGGTATTTATCTATAAATAAATCAAATGGTATTGTTGTTATGTCTCAACTCTTTATTACATCACTAGTCCAACGTTTCGGCCAATTCGGCCATCCTCAAGGACAATCCTTAATATAAGTTCACACCTCAAATCAAAACTTAAAAAATGTTTTACTGGCTATTTTGCCCAGGTCATCAAGTCAAAATCACCCAATTTTTTTAAAACTTTAATTTTAGATTAAAACTACACTATTCAATATTAGATAAACACGTTGGACAATTGATATAATAAAGACCCTTGAGACTTAAATAATGCTTATTTAATATTTGTTTCTGGTTAGAAATAGAAATATATATTTCGTTATCTAATTAATTTAGATTACTAAACTAAAAATAATTGAAAATATATTGCTGGATTATAGATTATACTATTTCAGTTATACTATTATTCATAATTTCTATTTATTCTTATGTAAATATTTCAATATTTGCATAAGGAGTAGAATAGCTCAGTGAAAATTGTAAGGTGTTATCTTCCTTTCCGAGTTCCAGAGTTTTAGGAGCCCTTCGGAGTACGCCCAGCCTCATAAAGTAGAGGTCCCCTAATTGGGAAAAAATCTGTTAGTGGAGCTTGATTCAATCTAATCAACTCCTTGCACGACCGTTCCTACCAAAGTACTGCACATTTGACTTTCATGGGTTGTAGTTGTACAGATTTATTTATTATTACACTTAGTATATCATATATTACTTAATAACATATAGTTTGCATATTATCAAAGAAAATTGAAGGTTTTTAAAAATAAACAATTTGTCCTACAAAGTAGTATCCAAAAGGTTATAATTTTTTGAATGTTGTGTGGGTTTGGATTAATACTAATAATGTAAACTTCCATTAAAAAAAAAATTTTCCTTATTTTTTTTTTATTTCATCCTCAATAACTTAAAATCTATGTATCGCATGAAAATAACATTATGCAAACATGTTCCGAAGTAGAGTAAATATGTTAAAATTTGAATCCTCGAAAAATAAAATAATAAACTTTAAAAAGCAAAAGAAAAATAAATGAGAAATCACAATAAATTATTATTTATGATTATTTGAATCTTTGTCCCCGAAAAGTGGCGGTAATGCATGTTACTAGTGCTTCTCTAAGAAAGAATTCGGTGTTACAGAAGAGAATGACATCGATGAGGGATAATGGTAACAAACCACGACTATGCTATTTTCACTTTCACTTACCTATGTATGGAATACATGTTAAAGGAAAGTAATTCGATCATAAAAAATAATGGAAAAGCAACAACTAAACTAGGCCACAAGGCTAATTAAAATAAGTCTGTCGACATGAAAAGCTCAAGAAAGAATAAGGAAGTGAACAGTAAAGTAAGTTTCAGAGATCAAAGTTTCAGTTTTGTTAACCAGTTTAAGTAACCGGGAAACATGGTTACAGATGACAAAAAATTAGAGAACGAAATAGAGACCAAGATAGATGCTGGAAATAGCCGTTATTTCTCACTTCAGAATAATAAAGCTCTCTCTTTAAAGAATGAAAGTGGTCATGTATAAAACCATCGTTAGAACAGTGGTTTAAAACATGGGCCTTGGCGAAAAGCGGAACGGATGTTCACTTCCTAGGACAGAAACGTATTGAGAGTGACAAAATAAGGAGTCTTAGAGAATGGGATTTGGAAAAGAAGAAGGAATGAAGAGCTGATGGAATTGTTTGGGGAATCGAACGTCGTTGCATTACTGGGAAGAGCTCGAATAAGATGGATGTGACATGTAAAGTTGATGCCCATCAAAGGATACCCAAGAAGATGCTCTATGGGAAACAATAAAGAGGACATCCTCGTATCAGATGGCTGGATGTTGTCGAGGAGAATCTAAGGAGGTTGGATGTTCAAAGATGGAGTGAGTATGAGATCGTGGAGATTGGTTGGCCGTGGTGAAGCAGGCCAGAGTTCTTATGGGACTGTACTGTCACAATAGTAATAATAATAGTCTACACAAAACTCAGGGATGTGAATAGGTTTGTACTAATCAATGTTACCTATCTGTTAAGTTTCTAATATTTTTCTGCATGTTTCAGTTAGGTTTTGTTTGGCACATTACTGGAGAAACGATATACAAATTAAACTAGCGGTTACATTTGAATACTTATCTGTCAAAATTAAAAAGTCTTGATTCTTAATAAGAATCCTGTTAAAAATGAGGGTAACCTATACCTTAGGTAACAATTATGTTTTATTTGTTTATAATTATAGGTTCTGAAACCAACCGAAAAACAGTGGTGTTGGAGAAAATAAGTTAAACTGGATCCAAACCGTGATTTATACCACGCGAAGTTGAAAGGAAACTTTTTTCATTGTAACAGATGAAAACTGCAGAGCGATTTGCGGAGATAAATGTGTACTCTACAATTACTTTGAACAAATAATTAACTGAATTTGCGACTTTAAATGAGGAAAAGATGGATCAAAACAGTCAATTACAGGTGCACTAATATTAATTTGTATTCATTTATTTTTCAAAAACCTGAAAAGGAAGAAGATTGGAAACATGAACCCATGTCCGTACAGTTCCTTGACGATATAAAAAATGAAAGGCTATATCCGGCCAAAGAAAAAACAGATTGTAGTACTGATGGCTATTCTATAATTTTCTATCTACACCTGAACACCCACCATCTCGATCGTCCGGAAAGAAATAAGGGCCCAGAAAAAAACACAAAAACAGATTCTGCAACAGCTCTCAAAGACTGATGTATAACAAGGATGCAGTTATTAGTTATTTGCAAGAAAGATTGTCCAAGCGTATAATACCAGAAAATATTAAAGGAAAAGTAAGTCTTTCATCATAAATGAATAAATGTTCAAGCTGAATACCGAATACTTCTGGAAAAAAATACTTGTACAAAGATGCTATGACCATAAGTCTCAATGCTCTGGAAGATATCGAAGCAGCTGATTCATTGTTTTTGTACCGATTATGTTTTGAAGGAATAAAAATTAGACTATTTAAAAGCAAACCGTCAATTTTAAGCGAATATGAAATCATAAAAGGTGAGATACTGGTTATATTTTACATTTTCCTTTAAATCTATTTTGAAGTGCACTTGTCCATTACTGCAGCATATTTCTATTTTAATCTTCAAAATGTATTTTTTTTATTATTATTTATTTATTGCTATTTACAACTGTACATTATAATACATTTAGTAAATTTAATCTCAGTTAAATTGGAGTGTTACAGGCGTGTAGAGAAACTACCCATTGCTTGCACTATAACAAATTATAATTTTAATATTTTAATCTGCGGGCAGGAGCGAGGGTCCCCAGAACGCTTGGTACAGAAATTTGAGGGTTCAATTCCCACCTGGGTCTAACAATATTTATTTCATGGAGGGACCCGAGAAATGATTCATGACATTCCCATGACAACAGCCATATGTGGCTGGATCTAGGAAGGAATGACAAGTTTTTTTTTGCTTTTTTTTAACCTTAGTGATAGTTACATTAATAAGTCAATATTTTACAAAATAAGATAAAGCTGAAATATCCTAAAATAAGAGTATACTGTAAAATAAAGCTAAATATTTCGAAGTAAAGTGGAGCGTTTGAGCATTTCTAAACTCCCAGTCAATTTCGAACAGGGGGAATTCACTACAACCCAATAAAGTACGATCCTGGAAAATCCCCAGAGACTTCCTCGTTCTCATTGGTTGATGCCGAAAGTAATTAACCGCCAATGACTGCACCCCGGCCAAGAACAAGACGGAAGATATCAATCGCGTCAAAGCGGTTGAACCCTCGTTGAATATGGAACAGCCCTATCACCGCGGCTTTTATTAACTTTAGCCGCTTGGGGGAGGTTTTTGTGTTGTAAGGAGCGCTGTCATTGGCTGTGGTATCCGACATCGGGGTGAGGTGAAAGAGATTTTAGGGCTTATTGGCTACAAGGGTTCCAGAGAAGATGTTATACTTATAAGATGTTGTCAGGAATATAGTGTATTATTATTAAAAAATTATTATAAAAAATAGTCTAGAACTTTAACAAAATAAAACTTAATTGTATATTTTTGTTCCAAAGAATAGTATTATTTACCTCCCATCTATATATAGCCATGCTCTACAATGAAAAATACAGCTTTTCAGAACAAATAATTTCTAATTATGTACTAATTATTTAAAAAACTACAAAGTCAAAGTTTACTTTAAGATTAATAATTATAAACATTACAATTGTCGATCACAGTGTGTTCTACATTGCTGTGATAGAATTATCTCTAGGTTTGGGCCAGACTCAAATAGTAGTAAAATGGAGAATGGTAAATGTCGGTTTAGTGTGGTGATTCCAAAACGTAACCGTTCTTCCTTGCAGATAGTCAGTCTATTATTTATGTAGTGTATTTCTGTGTTGTCTATTTATATTTAGTGTTGTTAATTATATCTTATGAGTTTATGGAGGTTGGATTAACAAGAGTTTTTGTACATTTGATTTTTGATCTTTTATTTTTCTGGTGATCGTTTCTTTTGGATTTCTCTTGAGGGTGTTTTTTTTTCTCCCGATCTATGATTTTAGGAGTTTCAAATTTGAATCTATGTCCTGTTTGTCTGAAATGTGTGGTGAGAGGATTTTTCGTTTCAAAGCTACACCAATATTTGTGTTGATGTACCCTTTTTTTGAGACAATATTAAGAGGTTCCAAAATATGATTTCCCGCAGTTTGCAGTCTTCACAGGAAATTCTATGCCGTATATTGGATTGTACCTCTATTTTGTCTTTGTCTTTCATATTTGTGTAAAGTTAGAATAAAGTGGCATATAAAGTGTTTGTGCATGTAATAGCGTAATGGTTTTTGATATCCTCTCTGAGCGGGTGGGTATGTAAGGAACTGTGTAGTTCTTTTGCTGTTGGTTTCTTGTGCTTTAGGTTCCATCAATGTTAATTTATGTTTTAGTAATCTTGTTTTTATTTCCTCATTCGAGTTTCAAATCAAAAGTACATCTATAAATGATATTTTGTTTTTCATTTCGAATTTTATGGTAAAATTTAATATGGAAGTGTAGTTATATTCACTTAAAACTACCTGCCTTCTTCCTTTTTCGTTATTCTTGGTTAGTATCGTGGCTGTTATATCTTCAATAAATTTATACATAAATGGTATATGAAACGGGATTTTGAGAATTACAGTTTGTAATAAATATTCTAAATAAATATAAAATCGGAACCATAGGAGTTCTCACGGAGCAACCGAATTTTCGGGTACAGAATGTTTCGTTAAATTGGAAATATCCTCTGTCCATAAATGAAGTTAATATTTCGATAAATTTCGGGAATATTTGTAAATGTTCCAAGTAACAGTAAATGTTTTCATTCATATCTTTTGTTTTTGGGATGGGTATATTAATAAACAATGACGATGAGTCCAATGCAAGATTTTGTACATTCATGGAATTTAAATGCTGGTGATATTTTTTTTTATCACACACACACACACACATATAAATATATATATATAAACACCAAGTTAATTTTTTTTTAGACATAATAATTATTATAGAGTCAACCCAGACCCAAACCTATTGAAGCAAGAAAAAAAATTTTACACCTTGAATGACTTTACTTTATATAATCTATATTGTTAACGTGTATAATTAATTGATTTTGATAAGAAATTAGCTGGATATAATAGTCACCTTACGACTTCCTACAAGTTAAGTAAAATCATAAAAACATCATATTATTGAGCACAATATCTGTCTCCCTGTGGAAAAATACAAGAAAGAACTTATTACGAATACATTGCATATAACAGTCTACGAGTTTAAGAAATTTATTTGAGAACCGTATGTGTGCTATAGCATTAAAACACGCCCTACCTAAAAGTACTATTTATTAGTTTCCTGCCTACGATGCAATTTGTCCATAAACGTTAGAAAATACAAGCTTTATTTGATTTATTAAATCATTGAAAAGAGTTCCTCGACGATAGTAGTTACTCTGGAATGTGCTGCCATCTTACAGGATTTCTTAATATTTACAAGAAAGTTGTATTTAATTTTAAATGTCTTATCACACCGCTGCTATCATTTGTATAATATATGGTCATTCATTTAATTACAAAAAAAGTTCTATTTATAATTTTGACAAATATAATTTTTTATACAATAAAAATAATTTTTTTTAAAACGTCAGGTAATAATATTAATTCAATTTAAAGTGTTCCTAATTTAAGAACACTTTCATTCTAGACTTAGATTTCAGTAGTATATTTACAATAGTCAAGAAAATTTATATATATATTTTTATTATCATGTTTGAAACTGGTAGTTTTATTAATAATGATAAAAATAATTCAGTTACAACTTTAATCTTAGTATAACAGCCTCATGATTTATTGAAATTTTGAAGTTATTATACCGAAGTCAATTAAATCACAGTTTAAATAAACCCATTGTCACTATAGCATTTATTATTAATTTCTATCCTTCACAATTAACTTACTTTTTTATTATATTTTTTATCATTATTAAGAAGTCAAAACAATATTTTATCCTTGTAGTAATGTCATATAATAATATTAACTTAAGGATCAAACTAATCTACAATTATTAACCAACATGATATATTTCACTACTCACAACAAACCCTTCAGTACTAAGGTACTAAAAGGTTCAATATATTCTACTACTCTGGACAGTATGCCACTACATTATAATATAATAATAAAATTTTATCAGTTTCGCAACTAAAATAAAAAGTTTATTTTTATTATTTCGATACGTGGTGCGAATTAAATACCATTAACGAGGTGAAAAACCTATCAATATAATATAAACTACTAAAACAAAGTCAATCAGAATCGCTTAGATGCAATTTCACAATTATGCAAATATCTATAGTTTAATATACTTCTAATCTTACAGAAGATAATGGAAATACCCGAAAGTAACCCGTCTTTTCCGTTATTCAATAAAATAATGGGGGGGGGAAACACAAAATGAATTATCTTGCACTAAATAAGATCGGATTGTGGCAGAACAGATTATGTGCAATATAATAATTATAATGATAAGAATTACTAAGACATTTTATTAATATCTGTTGTATAACTAATATTTTATTAGTGAAGGAGAGTTAAGCCCGTATTCAAAATAAACTAAGCCATTTGCAAAAATCTAATGTGTTACTAAAATACAAATTTCTGAATCTATGTCATACTAAGTGTATGTAGAAAGGTTAAGAAAATGTCGGTTCGAATCCGCCCAATGATTGTTCGCGCTCTTATCGGCGGACTTCAAGAACAAAGAGCTACTATAGCTTGAATAGGTTGGCTATCTGCTAGATAACAGGATCTATATGCAATATTTGCACTTAAGTACATCCAAAAAAAAAAATTAAGAAAAATTACCAGTAAAATTTGAAGAAACAAAAAGCTCAAAAAACATTCACAGATTTTCTAAAAAAAATCTTTATTGTGACGCAGGTAATTTATATAACAATATTTTTGTTTTTGGACAAAACTACGTCAAAAATTACTAACAACTAATACAAAAAGAGTGTAATTGGAACCAATAACTAAAGAGTAAAATATAAAGAGATGATGAGAGTTATCAAGAAAACTAAAAATAGTTTTAACCACTTAGTAATGTCAAAGTTTCAGCCCAAGCTGCAGGTCTTCATCAGGCTAAAATTAAAGTGACGTAAAAATAAAACAAATACAAAGGTGGATGTATAAAATGACATCCAAGCTAATATAGAATTAAATCAAAAATAGAAAGGAAGTTAAAGATAAATACCATAAAGAAATTAATTATTATTAAGCTTTATATGCAGGCCGTCCGTAGCTCAGATGGTTAAGTCTAGGTCTATCATTCTGAGATCTGCTGGTGGCGCCGGTTTGAATCCGGCCTGGGGCGTTGACATTTTTTATTAAGTGGCGATCCCACAAAATGAAAAACTTGACCCCCACCATAGTTTGGTCACCTGTAGATAACAAGGCAAATATCATCTTTGCTAAGGATTTATACCGTTATATATAAATATATTATATTTATATATAACTATATCAGTAAATGGAAATTATAAAACTGTTGTACATTATTTTAGATTTTAATTAGTTTAATGTCTTTCTAGGTTATTTGCTTTATTAACAATCTAAAACTAATTTCTTTTGGGTATTCTTCTTTATCTTCCTTACTATTTTTGTTTTATGTTAGTTTGATTATCTGGTTGCCTTTTTAAACCTCCACCTTTGTATATGATCTGTTCATAAGATTTTTTTCATACTCTTGTTTACTTTACCTACTTTGTGTCTTTTTATTTCTGCCCTGATGAAACTTACAGTGTGGGCTGAAACGTTAGCTATTTAGTAATCATTGAAAATTGTTTTTATTTTTCTTGACAGTAAACCTACAAATCTCCTTCTAATTCACATAAGGTCAATCACTTATATTCGCAAAATTACAACCTTTTGTAATTGTCAGAAAAAAATTTTGGTCATGTTTGGAAAAAATGATCAGCTAACCAAAATCTTATAGATAATATTCCTAGATATTATCTCATACAACCAGTGGCGGTATTACAGATTTGGCGCCCCAAGATAGTGAGGGCTCCATCCTTAGTTAAAAAATATATTTGATTACTCAATTTAATAAAAGGCTCTAATTGGAGATCTCTCAACAATTATGTACGACAGGCTACACTGGATAAAACTCAGTTGGTTAAGATTTGAGGAATAAATGCCACGGTTTGATATAATTGTATTTTTATATATAAATAATACAGTATTCTTTTTTTTTAATTATTGATTTGTTAAAAGAATTGTTTTTAAATCATATAACTTATATATATTTTTTTTAATTCAGTTATTTTTGTTAAGGGTTTTAGTTAAAACTGCACAAAGGCTTCGACAGACAGATATTTTTCCATTGTCTGTATCTTTTTATAATAATATTTAAAATAGATAGGTTTATGTATTTTTGTTTAATTAAACATATTTAAAAAATATTTTTTTTTTTTTGCATTTCATATGTCATCCTGAATTATCTCATAGACTTTTTAATTTTTTTTTAATTCCTACAAGTGGTGGGCCTTTTTTCAAGTCGGCGCCTCCTGCTTGAGCGCGGGTTGCCCGACCCAAAGGGCGGCACAGCAAACATCCGAATGAGAATGAACGGTACTAAAGAATTTCTGAATTATATAGAAAGGAAAATTTATTATTAAAGCAAAAATATTTTTAAATTCAGGTTAATCAAGGTGATGAAGCTGAGAAACGGAACAACTAAATGAACTACAATTTTCATGGTTGTGCCAAATTGAATCTGTAAAACAGGAAGATCAAAATTTAAAAATTCACGGTGATTCAGCCTTAGTCATTGAAGAGATTTATTTTTTTAAATCTTGATTTTTTTTCAATCTTAGGAGTGTTGTTGAATAGGTGCATAATGGTTATCATAAAAAAATAAATAAAGTGGAGAAGTTGACACCTTCGTTTAATAAATACATTTCCACAGTAGGAAACGCAGATTTAGGTTAAAGAAAAATATAACCCACATGCTCTTTCTGAATCTGGCGACATCAATTATTATTTTAAGAATTTAATGTAAGCATAAATAATTATTTTATTAAATTTTGATGGTTGAAGGAGGTTATCTAATTATGAAGGAATTAATAAGGGTTACAGTCAGGATAAAAAATAATGTCAACTATTTATTAAGAGCCTACGTTTCGACCCATATTGTAGGTCTTCATCAGGGTTAAAAGGAACAGTATAAACACATAAGTTAAAAGACATATGTATAAAACTAAAATAAAGGTAGGATAATAAAAAGATATGAATATGAATAACTGAAATAAAAATGAAACAGTAATATAACCAAAAAGATACAATAACTGAAATAGTAACCAGTAGTAATGAAATCTGTAATAAATAAAGTAGTAAGTAGCTGATCATACCATTATATTATGAATATAATAACTATTAAAATAATAAATGATATAATGGTAATATATTATCAAATAATAAAAGTAATAACAAAATAATAAACATTTATTTATAAATAATTTATTATAAGTTAAATTAATATTTAATGTCACTGTAGGATATGTAATATAAAGCAGTTCAGTAAAATGAGTAGGGTTTTATATTTTTTAATTGTGGTTTTTCCTATAGGCAACCCATACCAATTATACCCTTCTAATTAAATATTTCATGTGTAACATCTTATATTATTAAGAACCATGAACCAATTACACAGTATATGTTGTTTTAGTTTTAATAAAATAATGACATGAATTGTCAAATACATATAAAATATAAATTAATGACTATAATCCTTACAGATTTATATCCTCAGACATTATTTCATATTTACTGAAGGAATTTCCGCGTCCTACGCCATCTGTCTAACTCAAGGACAGAAACTTACCTTCCTTATTATCTCTTAGGATCACGTGACACGCCTACGATAACATACCCGCCATGTTGAAAATTCCGATTTTATAAAATAAGAGTAAGATAAATTAGAAATTCTTTGTTCAACAAAAAAAAAATTAACACTGGTGGCAGAAGAATAAGATAAAATCTTCCAGCCTCACCGTTTTGTAATTTTGTCAAGGAATCCTCTTAATTAAAATAGTTTTTTCGACTTTAGATTTACGTTAGATATACATGCTAATACTTTTAGGATCGATTAATTGCTTTTAACATATTTTAATTTAGAATTTTTCCGTTTGTTTCCAATGAGATCATATATCCCGTGAGATTTCAAAGTAAGTTAACAAAATCTTCAATGAAGTGATACATATTCAATATATATGATTGACCGTGAGTTAATTTGAAGGAGATGATGAGGGCTGCGGTGAAGAAGGATGAAAAAATAGTAATCAAATATTTATTTCTTTTTGACCGACAATGCGACCCACGATGTAGGTCTGCATCAGTGTTGTAAGGTAAACAAAGACCACTCAACCAATTAACTGATGAGTTGATGGTATTTTGTTGGTTACACCTTCAGCCCCTGATGAAGACCTACTTCATGGGTCAAAACGTAGGCAGAAAATAAATAAATAGTTGATAACTATTTGTTCTTCCTCCTTGATCGCAGCTCTGAACGTCTCCTTCAAAATACCTCGGTGTTCCTCCACCTCCATCTTTCAACAGGTCTAAAATAGCTCCATAGATACTACAAGTACTTCATATAGAGATAATTTACTTATAATTGTTAATAAAGAAAATTCATTTATGATTTGATAACAATTAAGAGGATTATAAAGTTAACAGCTTAAAATTAACGTTAATCATAGTTTATTGTGTTAAGGGTATTATAAAATTAACAAAATATCAGTTTAGTAAAGCAATAAATAAATTTTAAAAATTAACCTCAAAATTACCTACATTAACATTTTTTATTCTTAAATTTGAAATTTTTTTTTTTAAACTAAAACAAATCGATAAAATTTCTAAACAATAAAGGTTAAAATGCCAAGGGAATAGATTCAATTATCACAGCAGGTTTCCGGAATGTTCTGCAATGCCCCAATTTTACTACGGTGCAATAAAACAAAGAATTCAGTAAGAAAAAAAAAAAAAGAATGAATGAAATACTGTCCTTCGCATTGCAATAAAACTTCTGCCTAAGTTTTCCTGTCATTTTATAACTTTGGACTGTTTTATCAGTCACATTTTCAATAAACTGATAAGTCGAATTAATAAGATTTATAGATGTACTAAAACAAGAAGAAAAAATTACAAATATAAGAAAAAAAATATGGCGCATACGAAATATTTCTCCAAGGAGGTAGAAAGTAAATAGGGAGAAAAAAAGTAACAGTCAAAGTAACCTTCCTAAATATAAACCAACCCCAAAGAACCAACCCGTAAGAATGTATTAAAAATCAGTGACACAGATATACATAAACATGAATTAGCTTTTCAAAATAGGATCAAATCAATTGCGTTAATTTTAAAATACCTAGTTTTAAGGAATTAGCACTTTCTATATAAATTTTTATGATTTTTGCAGAATGATGTAAGTGAAAAAAAGTGCACCTACTGAGGAGGGGGAGGTTATAAAGCACGATATAAACAATATAGAAAAACTAGTGACCGATCTGTTAATTATTTATTCAAGAATTTACTTACAGTTTACCGCTTTTATATTACATTATAAAAAGATATATATTTTCCCCTATGCCCCAACACTGTCACTACACATCACTGCACTGAACACACAACCGTTGCAGAATGTTTAACGGGTGAAGCTGATTCGGATTTAAATATGCGCGGGAAAAGATGGCGGACGGTGACGTCACAGGGAGCCCTCGAGCCGAAGAGAGTGGTACGGAGGCCCGAACTGGAATGGCACAAGGCTCCCTCCGAAGCCCAATTTTATATGTAAGTCACAAGAGAGACTCGACGGCGGAGGAAAGAGGAGAAGTGGTGGGAGAACCCTCTTTTTTTCTATATATATTCTGTATTATTATTCATCTCCCCGAGCCCCGGCTCATCTGCAAGTCGTATAACAGAGCTAATTATCAAGTTAATATGGCCATTCTATATGGGGGAGTGGCCTAGAGGGGGGTGGAGCTACATTGATATTATAAGTTGCTTCAATCGCTGTATTCATTTGTAAACTTAACCAGGGCAGGGTTCCTCTTTTCTCGTCCCTTGGCTTATGCCTCATGTAAGTTTCATACAATTTAAACTGCTCCTTCTCCTCCACCGTAGCGACTAACATTTGAAGGATTATGCCGCCGGCACACCTTGTGTATTAATTAGACGCTAAACTACGGCCCGTTCCGTATACATTTACATACTATCGGGCCGGAATTTCCGGATCTCAAAAAGGATTTTTTCCTCCCTATTGAGGATGCAGAAAATCCTACGTGATGTCCTCTACGAGTTTATTGTCACAGTGCCGGTAAAAGTGTCACAGGTTTTTATTATTAAAGGCCCGAAAAGACTTGCATCAATCATCGCTCTGATCCATCACTCCATTGTGAGCCCCTTGAAGGAAAACTACCATTACTTATGCATTCTACTTCTGAGAGGTACGGTCGGACCCACGGAATAATAATACACTCTACATTAATATATGGGTGGAGGAGAGGAGCTGAATCTGAATTTAAAATGTAACGATGATGCATAAATGTATGTGCCGAGACGCACTGGATATGGGTCACGGGCATGCGCGGATGCCGTGATAGGCGGTACCCAGCGCCTGCGCATTCTCTTCTACCCTATCCTCCTCTCTGTTTAATTGCTTTCTTCACCCATCAATCCTCTCTTCTTCCCCGGAGGAGGATATCGCAGCCGGGCTGCGAGAGGAAATCGATAGACCAGAACTCTCTGCCAGGCTGGCACAGAGTGGCCTGGATCACGGGTAACCACCTTTGGACTCGTATTATTATAGAAAAAATGTATAATAAACTTGTAAAAATCGATTCCGGATACAAATTTTAAATAATGATCATAATGTCAAATTAACATTTTTTTGAAGTAGAATAAAATTCATATCTGGTAAATTGATATTGGTTTAAATCCAGGATTGAAAGTTGTACCTCGTGATGCAAACATTTTTGAGAGAATTGAAGCAATATTTCAATGATATCCGAATATTTAATTAAAATTCATATTACAATACAAGATCATAAGTCTGTTATATCATGAAAACTGTCATTGAGCTTTTTAAGAGATCTTCACAAGGATCAGATGAACTTCTTTGTCTGAAACGGTACATCAATATTTTCCTTTTTATATTATTTCGTCACTTTTCCGTAGCATATTCTGAGTTTTGAAAAAAATGTAATGGTAATTTGTAAAGATGCACTTTCACTCACCAATTTATTGTTGTATTTTCTCTAGAACTCTTTTTAATTTAAGATTCGTTCTCACGGTGGCAGTTTTCTGTGATTATAGTACTGCCACACAATAGTAACCCTAATCTATTTCTATTGGCAGTCAGCCGAAAAAATATCCATTACTGTTACTTACAAATCACCACGACTGTTAAAATGTTGAAAACTTCAAATAGAAACAAGTTTAGTTTTGTCAAAAGCCTTTACCGTATCAACAGGCCATTGTCGTTTTTCTCACGCCTTCAATGGTTCATCCTGCACAGCATGATGTGGTCACATTCTTAAAAAACAGACCTCATGAAATACCGTTGAGCGTTTTTTTTTTTAATATGAATTGACCACTGTGAATAAGGTTTTACCGGTTGAATAATGTTTAAAAGGTGGTACTCCGGGTTTTCAAATTCTTGAGGAGAGGAGTGGATACTCTGAGAAGACGCGGCGGTTACCTGAGTACCGTCAGTTTTAGTTCTCTGCGTATCGTAATGACTCCCACACATTGAGGACACTACTTACACTTGTTGATAGTCTTATACTACTTATAGTAGCCTCAGCGATCCAAGTGATCTCTCCTGCTTGTCTCATTACCTCCCATTTTAACTACCCGGGTGGAATGCATTTTTAATAACGACAAGTAAATATTCGTAAAGTGGTCATTTTCATTTTCATCTATAATTACTCTAATTATTATTAAAAAAATCGAAACAATATAATTATATTAAAAGAAATTTACCATGGTTTCTACTTTATAAATTTAAATAAATTTCTTAAACGTTTATCGTATAATCTGGTAAACTGAAACTATAAAGTAAGTAAATTCTCAACTTCAGTAAACTTTGTTCTGAACACATTTTCATCAGAAACCGCATTCGATCGATGTGTTAAAACAAATAATTTATTTACTTTATATGAAGAGAGAACACAGACTAAGACATTTTATGTACAACTTCTATTTACAAACTACAACTGGTCTCATGACGTGTTCTTCGACAACTCGATTTGATTTCTCGTCTAACGACTGCACGTCTATTTCGACTACTGCAACACTTACAAGACAAACGGTCTAAACTTCCAATCCATAACAAAATACTGATCCACATAACTATAATAAGGTCTATCTGGACACAACTACGAGCACACATATGTGAAAACGTTTTACTCAAACGAAATGGGGAGACGTGTGAGAATTCATTTTAAATACGTTTCAGAACTCCTATTTTGTCGAGCCGGAGAAGGGGGAGGAGTTCAAGGAAATCTGATAAGCATGTTTTCACATAGTTTGGGCACTTTTATTATCAAATTAGCTGAAATTCAGTAGTATGCCAGTTTTCTCGGTAAACCAATACCACAGAGTGAGGAGAATGTTTCTAATGTTCTTCACCCCTCTAAACCTTCTGCAAATTAAGTAAGAGGGTTGAAAATTTTTATGTAAATTAGGTTAATATTGGAGAGGAGTATTGGTGCTTTTTGCACCATCTTCACGTTGTGGCCATAAGACGAAATATGAGAATAGATTATGCACAGGGTCAGTGATAATTATATTGAATAAAAAATTATGGAATTAATTTTTCTTTGTGTACATAATGTTTAATTATACATTCATTCATAAAAATTACCACTATTTTTGTTTCTAATATTTCTTTATTTTATAGCAGGTAATTTCGTATTCATATATTTTGTAATACATGCTTTATGGGACCAAGTATGCGGAAACATGTGCTTCATGGACAATTCTGCTGTTCAACAATAAAATGTTTTCACTGTTCTTACTGTTTTATTTGTTACGGTTAGATAACCCAAAACGTTCTTGCTTTAGTGAGGACAAACAACACAAGTTCATAATAAAGCCTTGATGGCAACCAACTCTGGCAACTTTTCAACGACTAACAGTTACAAACGGTACAATGGATATGTTCACAGTTTGCTACAAAGCAACATGTATTCAATAAAAAATTAATTTTTACATCTCACTTTGCTATCCTCTCGCCCAAAAATCCTACTTATTGGCCT
>NW_027108400.1:50268-75260 GCF_000696795.3 Halyomorpha halys
GCCTGAAAAGAAGATGGCCTCGTGACCTTATACTGTAAACTGTTTTAGAGTTCTACTACTGGGTAGTTTCTCTACATCCTGTATCATATCATATGTCATTATGATCAAATTTACTGGTTGTATTTTTTTATACAGTTGTAAATATCAACAAATAAATAAAATAAAAAAAAAATAAAAAAACATCTCACTTTAACAAACCCAACGCCAATGACCGGCCAGCTCCAATACTAGTTTTGTTCTAGGAGCAAATATATTCTTAGGTGTAGCAATTCACTGCTTCAACTTCTGGGTTTCTGATTCAGATAGCATAAATTTCCTCCAAGTCTTCACGACCATAAATTTCTGCCATTCAGAACAAAGAGTTTGTTCTCTCTCTTTAATTGATCACTTTTGTAGTTAACTAAACTAATCAAAATAACAATGTTTAACAAAGTCGAACAAGTTTAGCGTGCTTTGAAATATTTTTCTACTCACTGTTGTCTCGGTTGCTCAGTGTCCGATTTCTCATTAGCTTCATATCAGGGAGGTATAAAATTGGCTACAAAGCAAAAGTGAAGCCAAAAAGGAAACGCCCTTGGAGCAGCCAGTGATAGGCTCGTACTCTTCTCCTACTCCTCTTCAAGCCCAATGATCCATCATAAGGCCCACCTTTTTGGCTTCACTTTAACGGCTAGCTTACTCCCTCCATTAAACCCCTTCCTCTAAGCTCCACACCAAATATTTTAAAGAAGTTTAATCATCACAAATATATCAATATAAATAGTTCTCTTATTTCCTTTTCTACTATAATTATTATAATGTACTGGATAGTCAAATATTATTTTTATAAGAATTAATAACATATTCATTTTAAAAAATGAGCTTAAGATATTATTTTTAATTGAGAATCATTTTATGTGTATTGTAATTTAAAATTCCTTTCTTTTTTTTTTTTCATCAGCAACCTTTTTCGTGGTTTTAAAGATTAGCGTTCTTCTACAGCTACTCCTAATTAACCTTTTGGGAGTCTCAACAATTGTTGCCACAATCCACATTTGTTGCGTTTTGCTTAACTCTGCAGTCCTAAATTGAGCTAGACATTTTACATGTGATAAAAGTTGGCGATAAAGAAGTACCTTTTGGAGGTCTCAAATTATTTCTTCAACCAAATAAGCAAGCATTCATTTTTTTATTTGTTTTCCAAACAAACATCAGAGAATATACGACTTTGGTGACGGCTCTCAGCTACTCAAATGTTTTTGTAATATGGATTTTTTTTTATTTATTTATTTAATGTGATTTAAAACTGTACAAATAATATATACAATAAGTAAATATGTTATATGTTTCATTTACACTTGAAAACCTTGGGAAGGAACCGCCCATTGGTGGTACTTCAACCATTAATTTAAATTAGAAGGTCCCGTTGCCAACTTTTTTCAGACGCCTCGGAGGATTATCAGAAATTGTTAAGGATGAGAGATTAAGAATTAATGGGTTAGGATGGGTAAGGAGTTTGGAATGAAAAGACGCATTTATATGAATTTATATTAACAAAATGAAAGGCTAATGAGTCATTAGTACACAGTAGAGATGGGTATTCTTGCACCTTATTTTGAACGAGGTTCAAGGGGGGCGTTGTTCCGTTTTATAATAATAAATTATAAAATATTGATGTTTCCACGGCCCCCTCGATTTCGCTCTTGATATTACATTTATGTTATGATCAAGAAATTTATCTCTTCTTCCCTAATAGCTCTGAGAAAATCTCAGTGATATCTTCGACTAACACTATCCTAAAACAGTTCCATAAATTTCGCCAATCCTTGTCTTTTAAAAACACGTTAGTTACTTATTCTCAATAACACCTAAAATTTATAATTATTTGGAATACTCTATCATAGCTAAACTGTAAGAGAACGAATACCCAGAACAGTTATACTCTATTGAAATCATTACTGCAGCACCGCTCATCAAAAAATTTCAAGTCGGCAAAGTGTTATCCGGAGAGGTCTCCCTCACCTGTGAGAACCCCAGGGTTCTGTACTATCTCCAATACTTTTCTCAGTATATACGGCTGAAATTGTTGTTGCTAAGTGTGATAAGGCTACTGTAGTGGCTTATGGCGACGATATAGGCATATACAATAGTTCAATGAATGCAGAGACAGCTCTACAGCAGACGGAGAAGGCTTGTGAAACTAGAAGGGTTGAATATTACAGCTAATTCCAAAAAAGACCGATAGTATTATTTTCTCCATCCTGAAGAACAAGCATCCTCTCCCTAAAGTCTATAGGGTACCAGAGTACGAGAATAGACCAGCAGGCAGCATAGTCCGAAATTTGAAACGAAGAACAAGAGATTTTTCCCATCATTATTGTTACCTATCCGAATACATCAAACCCTATGGACCTATGGGGCTTAGAAGAAAAATAAATGGAAAAACATAAGCTATCATTTAGTTTTATCCATAAGAAATTTGGCCCTGGAATAAAGGATATTTTACGTTCCATGCTCTTTTATCTAAATTGAAGAGGAAATTTTACTGTTTCCCAAGCCCTTTAAAATTGGGACAAATAATGATCTGTCAACCTACTAACCTCCCCTTTCTTCCTTATCATTCATCAAGTGTAAAAATGAATATCAGGAACCTTTACAATTAAAAAACCTAGCGGAAGGAGGTCACAAAGTTGATTCACTTAGTTGGTGTTGGAGAGGGGAAAAGATGGGATAGATGGAGAGGCGAATCGGGAGACGTTCATAATGTTGCAAAATATGGAAAATATATTTTAAGATAAGAAAGGTAGTGTAAAAAAATACTGTATAACAGAAAAACCAAATAAAATAAGTATAAATAATAAAGATGCTAATGGAAATGAGAAAATACAATGATTACATTCGGAAGTAGAATTTAGTCTGTAAGAAACAATGAATATAATTTGTTTTCCAAAAGTTTTATTATTTCAAAATTATTTTAGGGGGTTCCAAGGCAATATTTATTAGTACGTGTACCTTCATATTACATGAAGTGATTTATTTGCCAATCCACGGTAACCTTAACATATAGTCCTAAACCACTTCACTGCTTACACAGACTTATCTAAAAGATGATTGTTTCAAGCGCACATATTAACACAACCGATTCGTGCAAGTCGGGGTATGGCCGTTTCTAATTAGTACGTAAAAAATGAATGAGTGAAAGTGGAGGGTAATATACTGTCTAATTTTTTACTTTAATACAATTTTGGTGCTTGAATACCACTGAATTTTAAAAATGTTAAATAAAAAAAATCGCCAATTATTTCAAAATTTCAGCGCTAGTAAAAATTCCTCAAAAATTAAAATGTTGATATTTTGTTATATATCAAACCACCCGGGGCCGCCCGTAGCTCAGTAGTAAAGACACTTTTACCAATTTGATGTCTATTGGCGGTGCCGGTTCGATTCGGCCTGGGACGTTGACTTTTTCGGACTGGGACGTTGACTCTGTTCATTGAGTGGCGGTCCCTCAAAATGAAGAACTTTGACCCCCAACCATGGTTAGGCAATATAGGTCAATGAGTCTTGGCAGAAAAAAATAATACGATGATACCCAGGACAAATGTTTAATGATACTTTTAAAGTACCTCCCTTGGGTACACACAATCCAAGTTTCCATAATGAACATATTAATATTTAAAATAAAATACCATACATAACAGCTTCATCGTCGAGAACTCTAATTAGAAAAATCACGTACATCCACGATACGCACAACGGTTATCAAATTATTTACTTAAAACCATTCCTTCTAAGATGCCACTGGTCTAACGAATATTTAAATTTGGCATAAAGGGAAAATTATACTCACCTCTTGCAGAACTCGTTTTCTACAACAAATGCAATTACAATAACTAGTTTATTATTCACCTACAGGGCTCTGTTTCATAATAAAGTACAAACTAATACTATTAGTCTTGTATATTTATCTTGATTCAATTGCACTGACTTGAACAATAGTATTTTTTAATTCCTGTAATATTACTAATAGTTATCCCTATCATGAAAAAAATAAGTATTAGTATTACTACCACACTTGTACTATTAGCTTTCATTATGAAACAGGGCCGTGATTTGTTGGCGTAATAAATAACTTTTTTATTTCACTGGAATCTAGCGTGAAAATGACACGAGGGATCTTCACAGAATTAAGACAAATATAAAATTGAATTATTTGTTAAATACCATTTTAACCACTTTGCCAAAATATACCATCCTACTTGGGATAGTAAAAGAATTTCTACATACTAGAATCCCCTCTTTTAACCACCTAAAGAATAATTGACCCCATCCGAGGTTAAAGTTGGTTAGGTCTTTTGAGCAATTTTGGTTCTTAAAATTAGAACGATATCAGTTGCTTCTTTTCAAAAACCATCTAAACCATATTATTGCGACTTTGGATGTCTTTTTGAAATAAAAGACTTATTTAATAAACTCACTCAAAACTTAACTGAAGGAAAACATAGTTAAGTCAAGGAATTAGTGTGGCGATTTTAACTTCATTTTTTGCAATCTAATGTTCTGCTTAGTGGTAATCAACACTCGTATAGTGGTTCACTTTAAAGGAGAGCAAATAGTTAAACATGCCTCAACTCCAGATTGCGTGTGACCAAGCCACATCGTCCCCGTGATGTTGACTCATTAGTTTAAATAACATTATCAGTCGGGGTTATTTTATTATTTATTCAGTTAAGTGAATGATACACCTTGCCAGAATAAAGGAACCGAGATTACGACGTTCTCTCGATTTCCGAGTTGGCCACTGTTGTAGATCAGTTTATTCACTACTTATTTCGGAACATAATACATACTTATATTTTTTTTTTTTTCCTTTTCTTAATCCAATTTTTCTTTTACTTGATGCGTTCAGGATTCTTAAGAGACTTCAAAATGCCTAATATGAACCGAATGTACATCAGCTGCTTTTCCAGAACGAAACTTGTCTGAATTTACCAACCCGACAAAGACAAATTTCATCCCTCCGCTCGTAGTTGCCATTCCTGCAGTGCCTAAGCTCTATCTCGTAGCACACAACCTACAGAACTTCAGAGATTCATTCCTCATGATCAAACTTCATAGCAGTATACCTTACACACTGATCATTGCTCCTTCTGTGAAATTTAGTAAGCTGCCTAAGGGACTAGGCTGCACCATTTATACAACTAATTAAAATCAGACTTAAATTCCAAAAATTATAACATCATAACTTCGGTTTAATAAGAATTTAAGAAAAAAAATTTCATCTCAGAGGATCGCTATTTAATCATAGCAGCAATATCATCCAAACCCTCCAGTTCTAATTGTGCTCCAAACATCATAGAAAAAACTTGATACTCAATGGTTTAAAAGAAACCTGAAGGTAGAACCTGATTGCACTTCTAGAAAAATTTCAAGCAAGCCTTAGAAGTAATAGCAATATAATTCAATGGAACCTAATGTAATACCTGATAAAGACAAAACGTTGATGCTTACCACTCTCTGGAGGTGCGTACGTCTGTTGACTAGAGATGGGATAATAGTATTTAATATTGATAATGTCATATTCATTGATTTCTAATATTCCGATATTATATTATCAAAAAATCGATATATTGTTTCAATAATTTAAAATCCATTCGATGTTTGATAATGTTATTAATGTCTATATCAATAATTGAAACAATATTCTAATATTATTTTATATATCGAAATAAATACGTAATATCAAAATAAAATATCGATATTCCTTTAATAAAATCTATATTATTTTAGTCATTTTCAACAAAATATCAGTATTTCGATAAAATAATATCGGTGTATTGATGCTCATATTCCCTATCGATTACAACAATAGGAAATATCGAAATAAATAAGTACTTATCAAAATAAAATATCGATATTCCTATTTTAAAATTTCTATACCTTATTTTATTCAATTTAAACAATATATTGATATTTCGATAAAATAATATCGGAATATTGTTCTTGTATACCATATCGATATTACAATATTACCAAATATCAAAATAAAATATCGATATTCCAATTTTAATTATTCTATAAAATTTTCTAGTGTTTATATCCAAAATATAGGTTTTTCGATAAAATAATATCGGAATATTGTTGCTAATATTCCACATCAATATTACAACAGTGAAAAATATCGAAATAAATACGTAATATCAAAATAAAATATCGATATTCCTATTTTAAAATTTCTATACCTTATTTTATTCAATTTAAACAATATATTGATATTTCGATAAAATAATATCGGAATATTGTTCTTGTATACCATATCGATATTACAATATTACAAAATATCGAAATAAATATGTACTTATCAAAATAAAATATCGATAACCTATTTTTAAATTTTCTTCAATAAAACAATTATATTTTAGTTTATATTCGTTATATATTTATGATATGGTTGTGTTTCATAGTTATTAAGAGTTTCTTATATATTTTGATTAGGTATGACATAAAATAAGTCTTCATATGTCTTGCAATGTTATCATTTTATAATTATTATTACTTTAATTCGTTAAATTTTCGATATCGATATTTTTCTTTCGATATCCCATCCCTACTGTTGACTAATAAGAAAGGTTTTTCAAAACGGCCACTGGATATAATAGGCAATAAATGCATATAATTTAAATATAAATAAATGTATTTAATTACTTTAAATATGGAAGTCAATAAATTTAAAGGATCAGATTGTTTAAATTTTGGTACATGAAAAATAGCATATGGAAACATGTACAATTTCAGATTTCGAAAACAAATATATTTTTACCAAACCATAATTTATAGCCCATACCTAGAAAATCATTTATGAATTAAAAAAAAAGTTCTATTATGTTTTCATTTAACTATTTCAGGAGCACGACACCGGAAGTTTATTTTATTAATATAATGTTCAAAATGGTCACTTATTATTCATTAGATGTCAATATCTTGAAAACTACTTTCCTACCATAGAAATAAAATTATCACATATTTCAAATTTGAGCTCTAATATAACTAATAAATATTTCCGATACAATTTTTGAAACAAAGAAGAAATTATATATTTTTTTTTATTCTTCATAGAAGACACAATATTTTTTTAGTTGAACTACTATTCTTAGGAGGATAATCTTAATGTTTTTAAGTGAATATTGACTAATTAGAAATTGATGTTTTTGACCTGGGCAGAATAGCCTACATGGAGTTTTAGAGTTTTTTAAATTATATAATTTCAAAGTTGTATTAAGTAGATTATCCCTGAAGATGGCTGGATTGGCCTAAACGTTGGACTTTGGACTGGAAGAAAAATAAAGGTTTTGAGACTATAATGGATAGAATTTAAATTATTTAATTTAATATAAGGCATTCCTTTTGAAAAATCTGCCATATTAGGCCAAGGCACATTCAAGTACTAAACTTTTAACCATATGAAAGAATTTTTATAAAATATCTTTTATGTATAGCACAATTTCAAGTTATTTTTACTAGGCTACAGAGCCATTTTAGAACTCAAATGTGGTATACAAAAAAATGTGCATAAAATGGTATCTTCAGTACCACTATCATTACAAATGAATTTTATTTCATCTACATTTTAAGGATGTTAATACCTTGAGGTATATGAAAATAGACAATTAAAAAAAAATAAAGTAGGACATGAAGATTAGATTAGGTGTACAATAAACAAAGATTTATACCAAAATATATTTATCATCTATGTATTGATAGTACAAGCAAATATTTTCATTACAAACAACCAATCTCTGGAACTTATCTCTTTAAACCATTTACATAAACAAATCTACTTATGTCAGAATAGTTTATAGATGAGTTCCAGCAATGATAATAAACAAACTTAACCACTTATCCTTCAACATATAAACAGTAAGAAAAAAAAAATTCTTGATGCAACATTACTTTAAATGCTACATCATACGCCAGAAGGAATAATTATATTTCATTTAATAAAAAAATTTCAAAATAATAACAAAATAAGAAACAGAGAAAAAGCAAAATGAAATTTCATTTAAATACAGTAATGTGAAAATTTTCTATTTAATAAATAATATTAACACTCATTATAAATATAAAAAATTGTCATACCTCAGAGGAAAAAGAATATATAACCTCATAAAAAAAGTAACCTAATGACACTTAACAAAATTTTAAAACTATTATTTTCAATACTACTTAATAAACCAATCAACAAAATCATTCATGTTATAAAATTTGACTCAAATAAACACACAATTCAATCAATAAATTCAACAATCACAACAACAACAGCCCCACGAACTTTACTTATAAAACCAAATAAAGATTTTATAATAATGTGTTTTTGTAGTTACCTAGCTTCTTTCGTCAATTTAAATAATATTAAAAAAAAGTTCCTTATTAAAAACACATATCCTTAGAAAACAAAAACATAAAAATAAAGATAATGAATTCATGAATATCACTCATACTTTAATTAAAGCTATATTTTTAAAAGTATAAAATCACGATCAACACCGGGTTTATGTACATATATAAATACATACACACATCTCAATCAATTTTTCCTTAAACTATTAAATATATACATCATAAAAAAATCTAAATGTATGAAATAAGACTTATGATTACTACACTTTATACACATAAACTATATACAAAATTCATAATTTATTTTATTTACACGAGATGAATCATACATATGTTACATTAAAAATTTATTACAGATTTTTTCAAAATGTATATACATGGAATAGTTTAAAATTTTAAATGAATAGTAAAAATCGAAATTCCAGTAACCAAAGCAAAGACCTAGCTACGCTCAAGCCTTTCCTAAAGCCAGTATTAAAAAAATATTTTCTTGACCTTTTTCACGACAAAGACCCATCTATTTCACTGTAACGAATTTGCATCATTTTTTTAACACAATCCTTGTATGTTTCCCCAGGTCCCGGAGTAACACCAACGGACTTGCTTCCTAGACCCGCTGACGCTGCCCTTCTTTCAGTTTGAATAATACTCGTTCTTCCCTGATTGCTTTTACCTAGCCCCATTCCTTCTTGCCAACCCATTTTCTGAAGTAACTTACTACCAAGATTATCATTTCCAATACCAGCTCTGGTCGGTTCTTCATAGCTCACAACTGCTTCTCTACCTTTCATATAAGTTTCCTTTAATTTACTAGGTTGTGGTGCATCTGGTTCTCCATATTTCAACCTCCTTTCTTTCGCTCTATCTCTGTACTGGATATTTTTACTTTGACTGTCGTCAGAATCTGACAATCCACGAGATTTGTACCATGCATTGAGATTCTGTTTATGTAAGTCAGAGAGCTGCTGATGTTTGACAAGAGCATCTTTACTAGGAAATTGACGTTTGCAGAGTAAACAGGCCATCTTAGTCCAGTCAGTAAGACACTTGATGTCTAATTGGGATGTATCTTCTTGTGATTCTTCTGGTTCACTATCACTTCCTTGACCATAAGCAGCAACAAGACTTTCATGCTTGGTAGATGCTTTTATATCCATACCATTAGATAATATAGGAAGAACAAGATCTTTACGTTCTAAAACTGCATACCCAATGTCTGCAGCACCAGCAGCTTTCATTGATGACACTGCTTGTTGTGCAGCAACAATATTTTGTTTAGCTATTTCTTTTTTCTGGTTTAATGTTTTTGCCCACTTTTCCATATCCTTTGCTATTCTCTTAGCAACTTTAACTTTATCTTTTTCTTCTATTTTTTCTTTTGCTTTCTTGGCCTCATCATCTTTCGTCTCTTCACTACTTATATTGGGAGGTGGAGGAGCTTGTAGAGCCTGAGAATTAGAACCATCAGTAGGCGCGGGTAAGTAAGTTTTCTTTGAAGCGTCCCAATACAAAAATTTACCTGTTTTATTGTTGTAATAATATTGTGAATTGGCATCATAATACAATGTAGTGTAAGGATCATAGTAGTACCCAGAAGATTTGTCATATTGATAAGAACTGACATCAGGAATAGGGTAAGTTTTGTCACCAGAGCCATCTGGTGGTTCGTTTAAACTACCTTTTGTACTTGCTTTTTTATGAGCAGCAACAGCAGCTTGAGCACAAGCCAAGCCTGCTGAATTGTTAACTGGTAATGAAATATTAGCTCCTTCAGTGATTTGTTTTTTATAATATTCTTCATAGTAGGCTATATAAGCAGCTTTCTCTTGAGGATTAGTAGCATAAAGATTGGCACTATATTCAGCGAGACGAGGAACATCACTCAATTTGTACTGAGTTGTCTCCTGCTTCTGGTGACTCCACTGGGCAGCTGCCACAGCAGCATTAGCTATTTGACCACTAATTGCTGCAGAAGAATGAAGAGTTAAGGGATCTAGTTTAGCATAGGAGATTATTGCCGTTCTACCATCAACTTGGGGACATGAAGTCTGCAAAGCATTATGTAAATACATGGCATCAACAACATTGTTCATTTCAAGGTAACAAACACCTCTTGAAGTATTTGTTGCAGGATCACGTCCTATTCGCACACTCCTAATTGGTAAAGATGACAAGGATTTAATTGACTGTAATACGCTTTCTTCAGTTGTCAAAGCATCTAATCCTCTTAAAAGAACAGTGTTTGTTGGATGAGAACTAACTTCATCAGTACCTTCCAATACTTCACCTTCTCTACGGGGCAAATTACATTTAAAACATGTATCTCTCCGTCGGAAATTGTGAGCTTGACATTTGCAGTACCAATCAGACATACGCTTATCTCTCCCATATGTATAAGGATCCTTTGGCAAACTGTACTGCAATAAAGCCCTGAAATGATCTTTTAACATAAGTTCACCTTGTTTCATTTCAATCCACTTAGTTGCATCTTCAACTGACTTGAATTCAACAAAAGCAAAACCTCTTGAAGTACCAGTGTCCTTTCTCCTAACTAAACGGATGTCACGGCATTGAAGCTGAGATAAAACAATATCTTCTTGTATGTCATGTTCAGTTATATGCTGAGCAAGACCTCGAATAATGATGGTTTTTTGTGGAGTTTGTTTTTTGTATGCATATCTATCTTCAGCACGAAGAGAGCTATCCGCATATGGTCTTGAATAATCATAATCACCATCAGATCTTCGATCATAACTGTTACTGTTTTCTTCTTCACTTGAATATTTTCTTCCACCTTCTTCATCATCATCACCTCGCCCATATCTTCGGTCATATCTGTCATGCCTGCTTCCAGAACGATCATAATCATTCCAACGATCACCATCCCTATAACGCTTCGAATGATCACGCCCTTCTTCATTATCGGGAGACCGCCTACGATCCCTACTTGCACCTCTACTCCTATCCCTTGACCTTCTTTTCCTATCTCCTCGCTCACTCCTATCCCCTCTATCACCTCTTTCTCCCCTTTCAGTCCTATCTCTTTCCCTTTCTCTATCACGATCCCTCTCCCTAGACCTGGATCTATCCCGAGAAGTCCTATCTCTACCTTTATACCTGCTACCTCTATCATCGAGGAAATCATCAACAGATCTCCTCCAAGGATCTCTATCTCTATCCTGCCTAGACATCCACTCCCTACTCCTAGCAATCAGATCATCTTCTGGAGATTTCTGGTTACTGTTGAAGTAGGGGCTACCAAAACCTCCACTGCGGCCACCACCACTTCCATTGCCGCTGTTGCCATTGTTGTTACCATTGCCAGTTCCATTTCCTCCTCCACTGCTACTACTGCCTCCAGCACCAAAGAATGGGCTTTCTCCAAAATGCCTTCTGTCCATTCCTCGCTATTTGATCTTAATAATGAACAATATTCAAAACGAAAATTAGTAAAAAAATAACTTAATAAAATACATACCCAAAAGACGTAGAATTTGTCCACCCATCTAAATTAATTTTAACTATGCACTTTATAACAATTCACTTTAAAATAGTAAACAAAAGATTTTGAAAATGACAAATATAAATTTATAAATTGTAGGAAACTCATTTAATACAAATAAATATTGTTGACTTTTTAATCATTCTGTAAGAAATAAAAAATAAGCACCAATAAAACAGAAATTAAAAAATATTCTTTGATGAAATTATTAAATAATTTCTTTTAAAAACATGTTACATCAAAATATGAAAAAAAAATATTAAAGTAATTAAATTAGAGCAAAATTAAAAAATAAATCGCGGGCTTAAAGTTCCCAATAAGATTCTTACCGTATAAATAGAAGATTGACAGTATGACACACCAGATAGTATCTTTTCTGACAAACAGTGCAAACCCAACAACTTATTTCTTCTCACTCTACCTTGTGCGTTCTGAAACAAATTATTCACCAAAAAAAACGATTTATCGAACAGTTCTCTATATTTGAGCAGCAATCAACACGATAAATAACTCGCAACGAAAGATGTCCACAGCAGGAGAAATGTGGAAGAATTTGGTATAAGCATTCAGATAAGAATAATTATGAAAACATCAATATACAAAAATATCTGAGTTAAAACTAGGAAGAATAACATTTGTATGATATACTGTAACTTGGGTCAAAATGAGGGTTTACAGGCCAAATTTTGAATTTACTTAACTGATTGAAGGACTGAAAACCCAATAAAGTCACTCAAGTTACAGTAATAAACAGGATCTATAAATGATCAAGGAACTATTTTTTTTATTTATAATTTCAATTTTTTTTTGTTGACAAACAAATTAAACACACTGCTTGTTGCAGAACTTCTATTAATTAAAATGTCTGTCTTGCTTGCCATGCAAATCTACATTATGAATCATGTAACATAAGCAAGTCAAAATTAATGTTCTCAGAAGAAAAAATATAAACTTTTTATTCCACTTCATAGATAAAGAAGAGATCAATAATTATTGTGAATTCTTGTTCAATAAAAATCACTTTCTCTTCATTCTATAACTGTCATACAAAATAAATGGAAGACACACACACAATATGTAGTCATGGCATGTATAGAATGTCTTTAATAAGTCCAATTCTTCTTTAAACTTTGCAAATAAAATAAAGCACTTTGAATCCACATCCTGAGATTACTTATCAAGTAAAGATAAAATTATACATAGGATATAAGGGAAACTAGGTATGAAAAATGGGAAATTTGATGTATGATAACATATAAAGAATTTTCCATGATAATTGTTCTAATAAAAAAAAAAAAGAAAACTTATATCCAACAAGATTTTCATTAAATGAAGCTAAGGTGCACTGAATTAATTACATTTTCAAAAATGCCTATAGACAGTTTTAAAAATAAACTTAAAAAAAGTTTAAGCTAGAAATAAATTATGGGCATCATTCAGAGTTCAAACTCTGTAATAAAATTAAAAAGAAAAGTAAATACACTCATTTTCACATAGATACCTAATATGCCGCATTGTATAAACGTAATAAGCCTTAATGTACCTTCAAATTCGATCCAGATGGGAATCCACCAGATCTATTGGACTTAAAAATTTACTCAGTGGAAAAAGAATTATTGGAAAATTTACTAATTGTCACATATAGACTTTCTCTAAAAAAAAAATTGTTGTATAAAACCATGATATATACACTATGAAACTGAAATTTACTCTAAATTTTAACATTATATCTGAAAATATTTTTATGAACTTTAGAGAAAATTTCATTCGGTGAATATACACATACTGAGTAGAATCAAATTAATTAATAGTTACAATGTCAATTTTTCAATGGTAAAAAACTTTATTAATATCAAACTACATTATTTTTATTATTGTAATCAATTTAGTGCACCTAACGAACGAACTTATGTCACTGAATTAACATTATTAAACAATATCAATGGAAAATAACTTTATAAACAAGAATATTTATTATAGATGCATTTCAAAATTTAGAATCAGACAATACCTCAATCTTTTAAAGCAACGTCAGACAGTTCTTGATTTATTGCTGACAAAGCTGACAGATAACGTCTATTCCATCTGAAATCGACAATATACAATCAAAAAAATAAAGAACTATGAACATGAAATGCAAAACGAAATTTAACGATCACCAATCGAACAATGTTTATGTATAATGGATCGAGTCAGATAACACAATTACATCTTTTTAAAATAAAAAATAAATAAAAATTAATTAATAAAAATAAAAACAAAATATCACTAAAAGCACTAAGTCCTTCATTATTAAAACGAATCCACCATGATTTTCTCTTATAGTGAAAGCAACAATCAATTAATTTTTCTTGATAACGCAGGCTCTTTGGTATGCTTGCATATATTTTACTTTTTTCTCCCTTCAGAACTATATATTCAACCAACGACCTTAATATATAAAGTATTATTGATAACTTTACCTACACCATACCACCATAATAACGCATGGATAGTTATATATCTCCAGCAGTGATAATCCTTAAATATACTTATAGTTAAAAAAAAAAAGTTATCTAAAACAATAATTTATATTATAACTCTAGAGCCAGTATAATAAATGAATTATACTTAGCATAAGTTCCAAAAGCATCTAATAAGTGCAGTGTAGGAATCATACAAAATAATTTAATTATAAATAATTACAAAAATAATGTAATTATATTGTATTATAAAAATAATTTTATTTTATTTAAAATTATTTTTCTTTAGAAAAATGCAAAAACATAAGTTCCAAATAGTTAAATTAGAGTAAGAGTAATATTCAGCAAAATGAATGAAAAAAGTTTCATATTCTGATGTAAACTAAAAAAAAAAAAAACACCCTGGAGTTGAAATAATTCTTTTCAAAAATTATTTTTTATAGGATGCCTAGTAAAAGGCTCTTTCATCCCCTGCGTGGTGCTACACTCAACAATGTTGCTAAGATGACGCCTAGCCATCATGACCCTTACTCATAACTAGTTATTTACTAGTAAATGAAACTTGAAGACTTACTTTTGAAATTTGTTTTTTGCCATTTGCAGAATGGCAAAAAACAAAACAAAAAACAAATGAAAATAAATATTCTTTTTTTCAAAAATAATTTAGATTTCATTAATTTGTACATACACTGTCTCTTTCCTTCCTTTGTTTTCAAGTGCACAATAAAATTTATACATTAATTATTACATATTAGTCCGGTCAGCTAGAGACTGAGAAGAGATCTCAGTGGAAAATTTTGGAGATCTAAAATGGGCTTAGGTTTTTTGGAGTACTAATTACTTTTTAGCCATAATTTCTTCCAGGAAATATAAAACAAAATTTAAAAAAAAAGCTTTAAGAATCCAATAACATCAAAACCATGCATTTTTCAGCAACATCAAATTTATTATTATTATTTTTTAAAAAATTTATTTATTGATATTTACAACTGTACATAAATACATTAAGTAAATTTGAGGAAATCATAATGGTATGGTACAAGCATGTAGAGAAACTACCCAATGGTAGCACTCTAAAAACATTTTTAAAATATAAGGTCTCGAGACCATCTTCTTTTCAGATGCCTCGGAGGATTGTCCGGAATAAAAGAGGAAGCAAAATTAGAAACTAATGGGTTTGAGTGGTTAGGGAGTTTGATGGAAGGATTGATATCTGGTTCAGGTTAGATCGGTTACAAATGGAACATTAAGGTCTTTGTGGTTGATTTTATTTGTGACAAAGTAGGGAGCATTTAGGATTTTACGTATGATAAATTAAACATGTTATTTTCCTTAAATTTTCAACTCAATTTAACACGTATTATTCATTTTTTTTTTCCTGGAAAACTAATTAGGATCAACCTCTCATCATTATTCCCAGATGTTTAAAATGGAAAATGTGATTAAAAATTTTCGATTTTGAGGACATAATTTTTTTTGTTCCATTCCTGCATGGAAAGCTTTCCTACCTTTAGTAGCGAGAAAGAAATATAGATACATTTTGTTTTACTTCTGAAAAAAAAAATTGAGGTCACCAAGTTGAAATTCGTAATCAGCAACATAAATGAGTATATTTTCAAGTCCCTCCAAAACTTTCCACAGAGATCCTGTCTGGGTCCTCATTTGACCGAACCACATTAAACTACAAGTATCTAAACGATGTTTAAATAAAAAACATAAAAATGTAGGTAATTTAATCTTGCTAAGTAAGTATAGATTGATGTTGAAAAATTTAGGTTTATGCGCTACTGAATAAAAAGAAAGATTAATTTTAAATTAAAAAAAAATAATCTATTACTGGAGAAAATAGGAGACACAAGGTTGGAATTCATAATCAGCACCCAAAACAGTGCAATTAGCAAATATTTAGAATTTCCCCAAAACTTTCTAGGTGGAAACACTATAAGGACATGTCATACAATGCTATTCTAAACTTCCCCTGGAAATACCAATGCCGCAAATTTACCAACCTTTGGCACTGAAACTTATTTGGAAGATTAATAGCTTAATTGTAGATGATTTATAAAGAAATGCATAATTTTGTTACCTAGAACCTAGTCAAAACAAGACCAAACTAATAAATAAATATGATTAGTGTATAATGGTACATTTATAGAAAATAAAAAATAAAATGTAAATAAAAACAAAATCTAGAATATTAATACTTTAGTTAAAGAAAAACTCTTCCTTTCATACTGCCTATTTCATTAAAACACAACATTATGGTACATGGAATTGAATTGATTTGAACAGTTAACTATCTTCCTTAGTTAAAGAACAAGTATCTCTCAAATTACGGAAATCAGTTTTAAACAAAAATCCCAAATCATGTCTTTACAGGCTATGAAAATTGTAAGAATTCAGCCACTATTTATAGATTATTTTCAAAACTACCAAGGTGGTATAACTATAAATAAACCTTAATAGAAATTTAAAGTATGTGGTTCTTCCCATTAGATCACATCTGGATAAAATATCAACAACATTGTATTCTAAATACAAACCTAATTTACTCCAAAGAATACAAACATGATCGTTTCAATCTCCAATAATTGAGTAACAGATTTCATATAATTAAAACAGCAATCACAGATGACAGCAAAGTTAAAAATCATATGAATGTTTATTTAAATAATATTTAGTAGTAAATTTTACTTATGAACTGGTGAACTAATAGAAAAAAAAAATAATGTTACAAATAGATTTCTTTCTTCAATCATCAAAATTATTAAACACGACTGATATTTCCAAACTTATTGTTAGCAAAACTTTGTATGCCAAGAATTATAGAAAAACCAGCAACACAGAAGAATCTTAAACATACTTAAATAGAAAAGTAGCATTAACCAGTAAGTTAAGTTAGTTTTAGTTCAAATAACTGTTTTTACATTCCGATTATAAAGTTAGATATAAAGCTAGGATTGTTGTAAGGAGCAATTTGAACTGTGAATGTTGAAACATATTTTTTGAAGATCATTAATTAATTTACAAATGTTGGGATATCATATACCTACTTAAACCATTTTTTTTTAAAAGTACTATTATTTAAAAGTCCAGGATTCAAATAACATTTAATAAAAGTGGGTCAAGTAATTTAATAAAAGTAAAAAAATTCAACTTTGTGTCAACAAAACCAAAATTTATTATTACTAAATGTCTTTAGTCTTGTCACCAATAAGTCATGAGAAGATGATAAGTATTTAAATTTTGGTATAGATAATTCTAGTCTGCAACCTTTTTCATACATGATCAGCTCTGACGAAGCTCTACAAAGTAGGGCGAAACGCTGGTTAACATTAAATACTTTTTCTACTATATTGTTCCTTTATTGACCACCACCCGGACTATCTTCCTACAATATGTCTTTACAACTTTAAAGGAAAAAGGAACTTTGTTCATTTTCTTTTTGAAAATTTTCACCTACCAAGTTTATTTTCATATTCGAATTTTTGAATTAAAATAGTTAAAAAGTGCAAAAGAAAAAATCTGATACTTTTCATTCAAAAAAGAAAAAATGGAGACAACACAGTCACCCCTAATTTAAATACATTCACAACATTCTAATATAACAATTAGATTTTCATCAACTATCCATGTAGAAGTTACACATTTAAGTTAATGCAATTTTAATAATTTCTTCCATTGAAATAAAGCTCACTGACGAAGGTTTAACAGAAAATTTAGTGAAAATATAGTCTTAAGTTTCCAAACATAGAAAAGCTGAAGTAATTATAACAAGATGATTTTTAAATCTCGTCGTTAATACAATGTCAACCAGAAACCCAACCATTGAGTTAAAAAAATATTATCATTGCTTCGGACTAATGACAGCGAACAGTTAAAAAATTTAACATGGAATTTAAATGATTATACAAAATTAATTAATTATGCTGTTGTTTGATACATATCAAGAATATACAAATCTCAAAATAAATCAAACTTTTAGAAACTAAAGTTTGATTTTCTGCAAGAATTGGAATTTGTTGTGTCTGATTAACGGATTTAAATATATTAAATTTGCCTTGTACCCTAAAGTAACAAGAAAAAATACATACAAATATAAAGACATTTCTTCTAATTGCCAACTAAGTTTTTTGTTCTTTGTCCAAAGAAACATTTGGCTTAGAATCAATAAACTTGAGAAACAAAAATTATACCTCCTTTTCATTTTGGACTATTCTGTTCATAAAGCCCACCAATGCTCTGAAAAATAGTTTTTCAATAAATGAGTCAGGTGAATATGGTGGATGAAGTAGTGCTTCACATTTTGGATAATGTATTTTTTTAAAAGTTAACATTACATGATCTCAAAATTTAAATCCAACCATATCCACTTGTTTCTAATTCACAATTCACTTAACTACTATTTTTAAGAATGATATAAAATAGTAGTAAAAATTTTTATACCTCAAGTTTATTGATTTCAAGCCAATAAGTTTCATTGAACAATCGATAAGAAACCTTGATGGGCATTGAAAGAAATGTAACAAAGTTATTGAAAGTAATTTTGAATAAAAACATTGATATTTGTTTTATTTTAATTGCCCCATAAACTAGACACAGAAATTAAGCATGTTAGATCCTAATAATAACAGAATAAAAACAATAGTTGTAGAACCAAACAAGGAAACATTCTTTAATTATATTCTAATTTAAAGGCTATTATAAAACTAGTATATAATATGATCACCACAACTCACTTAAAATTAAATTCATTCAGAATTTGGTCAACACGATTTCGCAATATCATTTCAAAGTGTTGAGATACTTATTAGAAAATCCAACTTTAAACATAACACACTTCTGAATATAAACTATAAGAATAAATATTCTAAACAATGATCAAAACTTATTGAATGTGTAAATTATGGAAAAACAAAAAACAAATGAATGTTACATATAATATTGACTCTAGAGATCACAGATTGCAATAAACAACTAACAACTGAAATAATTTGAAGTGATAAATTAAAAATTGTGTAATGCAAGAAAAAAAAACACAAATAGAGAGACTGGACTATCTCGTTCAATTGCAATAACACTATTATTTTGGACTTCTAGTATCACTCATGTAAAATACATAGGTATGGTTCCAAAGAAAAATATATTTTGAATGAAAATAATAAGGACGTCTACCATAAAACTTCGATGAAGTTCCAAGTAATCCATATTTTGAGTGTACTAAATGATCATTTCTTACTTCATTTGTAGTTCACACAAAATAAATGTTGATATTAACAGGTCATTTATAAACAATAAGTAATTAATAAAAAATAACTCATGAAAGCAGCATTAATCTAGTAACACAGCCTGGCTGTAACAAAAATAGATTCGATAGACATAATGGATCTGCCCTCCTGAATGAACTGAAAATCTATGACCATACATGTAAAATTGAAAACTTCATATTTTCAAGACCTCAGTAGATTACTAAATTTAGCATATTAACAGTTAAAATACAGGTGAACATTTTTTAATTCTGCCCTTCATTAATTACATACCAGTGAAGACAAAAGGTGATTTTTAATTTATAATAAGAAAACCTTAATAGTTAACAAACCTAAACTTATTAGATGCCAGTAAATACTGTGAGAAAGAAGCATTAGAAACCTGAAAACAAAAGCCAATCCTTCACTTCTTCCACGGCTTCTCTGAATAGCATGGAAAAAAACTGGCATCGTCAAAAACAATATAAATAAGTCAATTCAATCCTACGTAACTTACAACATAATTTGTTACCTGTCTTAGCACAAGGAGTCCGGAAAATGGGAACGTTAACATTATTCAAGAAATCAAAGTATAAATTTTAAACACCACAATATCCCAACACAACGCCTTGCAAGATGGCGTGTTTGTACCGCAATCCACAGCCTTCTAGCGCGAATCAATAACCTCCCAGTATTGAAAAGTACTTCAATAGGAGTGTTAATCCTAATTGTAATAAAACTAAAGCCATATAACAATTTTAAAATTATTTTAAAAGTTATATTTTATTAATCATATATATGTCTTATAAACATATATAAAATAGAAGCAATCTTGTTGCTCGTTTCAATTGTTGATTCACAACTTTTTTTTAAATTGCTTATGACTAAGAATGATAAGTCCTATAAAACTAAGTTTTATCTCTTTTCACCGAATCCAATAGATCAAGCTAAATCACTTAGCTGAGATTTTGTTCAACTTGTGGTAAACAGGTTAACAAAATTTGAATATGTAGGTATTCAAAACTTTTTAACGGTTTTATGATAGCTTCATTCCTCAGTTCCAAGAAAAGTGATTCAATTAAAAAATTAAATATTTTGAGATCAATTAACTAAAATACTATAAAAATTAGTAGTATAAAGGTTTTTCTTTCTTTTTTTTCTGTTTCATTTTTAACATAATTGTATAAGTTCAAGGCTGAAAATTATATGGCGCCTACGCGCGGTGTCCCAAATTCGATTGAGACTCATTTTTTTTCCAGTTTTGATAATTTCGAAATGGAACTAGATTTCAGTTATGGTTTATAAAGCATCTTTGAGTACTAAAGTCAACTTTATTAACTCGCGTTCATGCATTCACAATGGGAAGAGAAATTTTCAATGAACGATTCCTTAGAAAAACAAATTTTAAAACGGTTTAATATCAGCGAATTTTCCTCACCGACGCAATCGCCATAAACTGTAATACAAAGTATTACAGTCTGACGGTTTCCAGACAAACGATGCGGAAAACCGAACAATCTTAAAGAACAAAACCGATTGAAATACGTGGCCAGTGAGACCCAAATGCTTATCATGATGGTGGAATTGTTTCGGAACGAAACTTTTAAGTGATTTTGTTTTTTATCTTGATCGATTTTCCTAATTATTTTTTACGAATAATATCAATAACCATAAAAAAAAAACTATTAAAGGATTTTGATGATTTACGCCTCAAGCGCAAAATGGTATGGAAAAATGACCCATATAAAAACTTCTGTGAGCATCCTTCATTGAAAATATCTCCTTACATTCCGAATTTAGTGCACTGTGGAATCAGGAAGAGATTAAAATGACGAGACCATGCTTGAGTACATAGGCGTAGACAGAGGGGAGCCGCGGCTAGATTTTTGGGACCCTAGGAAAAAAAAAATAAAGAAAATAATGAACTTATTTGATAGATGAATTCTTTCTGGATATATACTATAATAATTAAGGTAACGCGCAAAGTAAGTGAGCGCAATTATTCTTCATACACCTATCTCTAAAAATAATGAGTAAAATAGATCCTTTTTTAGATTCCATTCTTCCTATTATTCAGTTTGCCATTTTAATAATCTCAGAATGGTTGTTGTGGAAGCAACCTTCATAGAAGAGGTGGTTAATATTTTTGCCAGCATAAACAGAGGGCTGAAGCTTTCATTGCAAACCTATTCATCAACTCTTATATTTTTTTAAATAATTGGAGAAGTTTGTCGGGGGGTGCGGTCAGCAAAAACAACATAAATAAACAAAACCATATTTATTTAGATTTTGATTATTTATGTTGTTCTTTGCTGACCGCACCTCCCGACAAACTTCTCCAATCATCAATCTACGGTCAACTATCTACATCTCCTTATATTTTTTTAATTATCGTGTGTATTGTACGTATTTAAGTCCAATAATTAAGTTCATGCTCGATTTTCAATGATTTATTCTGATTATAGCTAGTAAAAATTTAAAAAGTAATAATGAGGTGTAGATAGTTGACCGTAGATAAATGATTGGAGGAGTTTATCGGGGGGAGGGGGGAGGGAAGGAGGGATGCGGTCAGCAATGAATAACATAAATAAACAAAACAATATATATACAAATTCAATTTTGTATAATTCCAAATTTGTTTGTATACTATTCCTTTTCAATTTTATGTTTCTCTAAATGTTGTTGTTATCTCTTTTGTTCTATAACCCTGATGAAGACCTGAAACTCAGGTCGAAACGTTGGCATAAAATAAATAAATATTGTTTTGTTTTTTTATGTTGTTCTTTGCTGACCGTACCCTTCGACAAACTTCTTCAATAATTAAAAAGTAATAAATGAATTTTATGAAGTAGCAAGTAGTGTGTGGGATTTTTACCCACTAAAACCACTGCCCTACACCAGTTCATTCCTCTCCACGGGACCGCCGCTGGATATTACTTCATACAGAGAAATGACCGAGTGCCGCCTCGCTTTGTTCGCATGGTTTTGCACGGTATTCACGTCTTCTAGCCCTCTCTTCCTCTCTCAAGCTCTTCAGGACGACTGTGTTGAATATCTTCACTGCGTTCCAATGCTGGCCTGGTACGATGTACCTCCACACACTCTCTGAAATTCGCTTCACACCAGAGCAAACCGAATACAAGCAAAAACAAGTGCTCCGTTGTTTCCTTGATAGTCTGACATTCAGGACAGTCTGCAGTGTAGTCTAGTTTGAATCGGTACTAGTAGGCTCTAAAGCATCCATGTTCGGTCAACAATTAGTTTATATAAAAATCCACCTAACCATGCTGGTGGCCATGCCACGAGCCCACATCGGGTATTAATCTGCGAGTCCACCTCCCGGAATCTCTAGCCTCCTAGCGCTGTTGCTACTGGCCGATGGTAATTTGTTCGCTCTTCTTCTCTGAAGACTTGTAAGCGTCGTTCATAGTGCCTGTTTTTTTCTTTAACAAGGAGTTCCACTGGCGGCATTCGCGCTATCACGCACACCGCTTCGTAGGAAACAGTTCGAAAAGCAATAACTTTCCTTAAACTAACTCTGCGATAAACTGAAATCACCTGTCTCCTGTAATCATCTGTCCTTTCCAAATCGGGGCTGCATATAACATACTGCAGGGGCAACAGTAGCAAGAAGCCTTCGGCTACTTTCTCTGGGACCTCCAACGTTTGGCATAAGGCGTGACAAAAAGGATTCTATTTTAGCAGAGTTGGCGCTGATATACTCCGTGTGAACATTAAAGCGGAGACGTGCATTGATCATGACTTCTAGGTATTTTAAGGGAGACTCGGAACGAACTTCGTGCATACCCACCGTGCCAGTGATGGACTCAGTTTGCTTTCTGCTAGTTACAAGGAGAATCTCGGTCTTGTGATCTGCAAGTTGTAGGCGTACCGAAAACCTAGGTCTAACCCATGGGTCTGCATCCACCTCATCAAAGAGTTCTCTCCAGCACCGTCGTTTGGTTTCTTTAATGACTTGTTGGAGGTTCCTTCTAGCTCTCTTGAACTTTTCTTGCAAGCACAGGAAACACCGGCAGACGTCTCGCTCGTTGGTAACGTCTTCTTGCTAGGTTGCAACACCGGCGAAGATCGTTAATAGTATCCGTCCACCAGTAAACTGAGTAATGATATGTGCCAGGCTTTGAACGGGCCATATCTGCATCACAAGCCCCAGATATAACAGAGGTCAGTATACGCGCCTTTTCCTCGGCTGACCCTTTCAATTTACACTCATCCTCTAGGATTAAAGTGAACGAGGCGCCATCGAAAGTCTTCGTGTTCCACCCATTGGTTCTTCATCGACAACTTTTCTTTCTTGTAGGCGTATCCATTGTAATCAATATAGCCTGGTGTTTGTATAAAATCCACAAACTTTCCAAGTTGCGATCCGTTGCAGGCAACCACTCACAAACGTCAAATCGATGATAGATGATCTTCCTGCTCTAGTGAACGTCGGGTTTGTTCTGGTGTTCATAAGGAACATATCTTATTTGTGCGAAAGCTTCGAAAAAAGGCAGTTATCTCACCCCAATTTTTGATTACTTTGATGAAAACTATGTATAATTAATAGTCAAAATCGATGAGTCTGGCAGGTATAGGTAGGGGGAATAAAAATTGGCGGAGTTTTCTCATCTGCGATGTTGTTGGATTTGTATCATTGTTCTCAATGCTGAACGGAAAGCTGGACACTTACAACTTCCGCTGGAGTGGTCAGTATCTCCATTTTCCGCACATAATACGCATTGCGGTTTCTGGTCACAGTCAGTATAGTACAAGAGCCCAAGAGGAGAAAAAAAAAGGCAGTTATCTCACCCCAATTTTTAGATTAAATTAGTTAAAATATGAGCCCTAATAGAGTTATTTACGTTAAATAGTTTTCGAGAAATAGCTTTTTAAAAAGCAACATTTCACAAAAATGTTGTATGGGACGTACTAAAAGATCAGTAGTTAGTGAATTAATTTTGAAAAATTTATATCTCAAAAACTATTTGACGGACAGATGGCTATTAGCACTCAAATCAAAGCTAGCTTAATGAGCTATAAAGTAGTTTATGATGTTTATCTTCGTAGGAGTAATAGTTTACATGAGATTCGCTAAAATAAATTGATTTACAGTTATCCGGACAAATTTTCATTTGCCAAATTTATATTCATATGGAGTGTGCGCATGCGCTAGTTAGCAAATGAACATATGCTACTTCGTGTCCCACAATAGACTATTTTTCCAGTGAACTAAAATAAAAACAGTAGTGAAAAAACAGTGAGATAATAAGTGATACTGCTCACATGAGAGCTAAAATATAGGTGAGTTGTCGCTTATTTATTAACTTTAAGTGAATTGTGTAAACGTTCCTTAATACCAACAGCAGCCATAGACTCGTATTAGAGATAACAACTCCAGCCTTT
>NW_027108400.1:79440-113333 GCF_000696795.3 Halyomorpha halys
CAATGGTTTCTGAAATAAAGTTTTTCATAAATCAAATTTATTGTCCGAACAACTATAAATCAATTTATTTTAGCAAATATCATGAAAACTACTATTCATACGAAGGTAAACATCAGAAACTACTTTATAGCTCATTAAACTAGCTTTAAGTTGAGTGCTAATAGATATTTGTACGTCACATAGTTCCTGAGATATAGATTTCTCAAAATAAATTAACTAATTAATAATCTTTCAATAGATTTTTAAAAAATTTTGCTTTTTAAAAAGCTATATCTCGAGAACTATTGGAGGTAAATAGCTCTTTTAGAGCTAATATACTCTTTTTTAAATAATGTTCTCTAAAATTTTCTAGTGTTGTTGGTAGTTTTTAAGATATAGAGCTCCGAATGAAAAATCAGTATTTTTTTAAGGTGAAACAGCCGCCATTTTTAAATCCCCTAACCTATTTTCCGACACAATTCCGAGCTATGTGTCCGTACTTCTAGCTACGCACTCTAGCAACACTTTAAGTCTTACGCGTATACGGCTAACAACAAGGCCTACTCGAACCTTTCCGAGAGCCATAACCTTCTTAGTCTGGAAAACCGAAAGTGAAATAACCGCTGTTTGTATACCTCCATAGGCTTGACGGATAAATTTCACTGCTGTGGTGGGCACTGAGTCTTCACCCAGGAGAGGTTTTATGGCCTCCGCAACCTCCTCTTTTGTAGTGAGAGCATCCAAGTATCGTAGCTCGAAAAGGGACTCCTTCGTACAAGTTCGGACTTCCACCCTTTCACCAAGCACTCCCTCCATTGAGCTTTATCGTGCAGCAAGAGGTGGTTCCGGTTTAATTGGAGTAGCAGATCACCTTTATTAATTTTCCGGACCCTGGTAATTGAAGAGGCCATCTCTACCATTGCCAGATCTTCTCTAACCTTTCGCAGGACATCTGCGTAGGACTGGCTATCTGATATTTTTACAATTACAGCATCGGGCCTTGGAGGCTTGGGGCGAGGTTTGTCCGTATATCTTTTTCGTATTTCTTGCCATTGCTCCTGCTGTGGTTCTCCACGTTGAGCTGCCGATTTCTGAGTGTGATCTATGTTATGGTGCACAACTTGTACATTGGGTTGTGCGGTTTCCTCCATTTTCCTCCTTTTATCGCCCGCCAAAGAAGGTGTGGTAACTGCCCCTCGGTTTTAACAACGTTTTTTCTAGGTGGACTTATCTTCTTTGTTTGAGTGTGGCCATCTGCTGTTTCAATAGAGTGCAGCTGTTTCCAACTTTTCGAAGTATAGTTGTATTTCGCAGGCATAACTCCTTATTTTGCCGTGTACATTGTGCTTGGAGCGAATGAAGGAGGGTAGCTCTTTTATGTTGCTCCCAAGATTCTGCATCACCTCTGTTGAGGTTAATTGTGTGGCATTAAATGCTACAAAGGCCAAGTCTTCCACCATTGCAGCACTGCGGTCCTATGATGACGACGCAGGGGATCATACCTGTGATCGTAAAACAAAAATGAAGTAATTTGAAAATATTGGTTACACGCTTTCAATCAGTGAACACCATAATCAGACTACAGCCGTTACTCTTAGAAAATTAAGTAGAAATTTATTTGAAAAATGGATGGAATTGAAGACGCTACTGTATCTGAAATAAATGTTGCCAAAATAACAGAAGACAATTTATAAAAATATTGTTAATAAATACACCATTTGATTGTGGACCTAAATTTTTTTTTATAGAATTTGTACAAAGTATTTTTTTTGCGCTAAAGTTTTTTTATGACCGCAAGTTTTAATTTCTCGTTACGAACAGTTAGTTGAAGAGATATACATAGGTATTTGAGTGGAACTAATTCTCACCAAGATGGGGTTTGGATTTGAGTTATTGGTTGTTGGTTACTTAATTAGCCTTGTAAAAGTTTTTATCTATACGTGCAAAAGGCGTTTTTTCTGATTGGCATTATAATTTTTTTTTTCAAAATCATAAAAGCCAAAAGATTATTAATTTATTGATTAGAGAAGATGGTCGGGGGGTGCGGTCAGCAAAGAACAACATAAATAAACAAAAAAATATTTATTTATGCCGACGTTTCGCCTTGAGTTTCAGGTCTTCATCAGGGTGTCAAGCGGAGAGGATTCTATTTAAGACTGCAACTATTATGTCTTTAAAAAAAAGATAAGCAAATATACCATAAAGTCGTTTCTAGTGACTATCTTCGTAAAAGCAGCAGTTTGGATGTTGTTTGTTGAAATATCTTTGGAAAAAAATGTTAATTTTGCATCTCTAGAACTATACTAAACATAAAGATCTCTATTTGGGTTCAAATTTGTTTTCAAAGTAATCTGTGAATTGATACTATACCCGTTTTTTGGTTTTTTTAAAAAAAAAATCAAGATGGCAGCTATACACCGCATTTTCCAAGCTAAGTTTTTTCTAAACATTTATTGTGCCAAAAAAAGATACTTAAAAAAAAAAAAAAAAAATGACACCTCATTTTTTTTAAGAAATAGTGCCAGGGACCTATCAACCATTTTTTCCTGTGCTAAGTGCGGGATTACCCATATAAGTAATGCAGGCAACTGCCTAAGGGTCGCACACGTTTCCCAACATTTTTTTTTAAAAAGAACAAACAACTTCAGCTTATAATGTACGTTCTGATTTTCCTCTAAAACAAAACTAAATTAGACTGACAGACACTAACTGTCCTAAACCAACTCTCATCAGCTTTACTCAGAAATGTTATAGTATAATTTTAGAACTGTATTATACTACTAATTCTTTATATATTATTTCACGTGTTCAAAGTTAAAATCGTTATCGGTCTCCTCCCCTCCACTTAGTTCACTTCTGATATTCTGCCACGGTTTCGAAAGATTTCATCTGAAACTGGTGGGTGATCCTGATTTTTTCTTTACTCATTTATTATTATTATTATTTGTATTTATTCTTTCTCGACCTTTATTTAATCATAACTTACTTCTTCGTTTTGCGTCTTTTATTGTGTGAAGGTTTGATTTTTCATTTTACTTTTCTATTTTTACGTGTTATTAGATCCTCTTTTAATTTTTAATTTAATAATTTGCATTTTTTTTTGTTCTTATCACTGTCTTTTTTGTATTGATACAATTTTATTTCTTTTTTTCTTTTCTTTTCTTTCATTTGCATATAATGTATAATTTTCTTTTCAGTTATATTTGCATAGTTTTAACACTACCTTAATTTACCTTTTGTATCTTATTATCCTATTATGTCAAAATATTTCTTGTTGATTTGGTATCTTCCTTAGGACTGATATAGCTCTACAAGTTGGGGCGAAACGTCGGCAAATAAATAGTCGTTTACTATTTTTTGTTTTCTTGAGCCCGCACCCCTGATCATTTTCTCCATTATTTGAAATAATACAGTCAATTATTTAAATATGTAATATGTAATATAATTTTAGAATGTATTCCAAATCAACACCACACTCTTTCATTATTTACCTAGGCAAAAAAATTACTTCTTTCAATATTACACTATTCAGGGTGCTTCAAGGTTAAGTGGCCAAACTGAAAATATGAATAAAGGATCTCAAAACAAGAAAAAAAATTCTTTGAAGGTATGTCCGAAAACGATTTGTTTAGGAGATATTCACACCTAAAGATGTCCATTGTTATGAATTATTTAGGTTATATGCAATAAATAAAACTTATTTTCTCGTTCCAACTACTTTTTTAATTAAACGTAAACATTATGATTCATATTAAATGTTATTTAAAGTGACCATCAGCATGTGGTATTATAGCAAATGTACTAGTTTCTCTATGGGGTTTGATTTGGGTATGGGCGTTGATGACCTCAGGGTTTTGCGCCCTTAAGCCCCAGACAACAACAACTAGTTTCTCTAAGGCGTTGAACGTGGAGCTAAAGATAGACTTGTTTGGTAATCTATTGGGAAATCGCCTGGCATATTCACGTCGGGCAGCATTAGTATTAGCATTGCAAAAACTGTAAACAAACACCATATCGGCATATTCACTATTAATATAAATTGAAGACACTCTGCGAAAGCCTCTTCCAAACTTATAAATGTTATTGACAGTTCACGATGCTAATTCTAAATAGTATTAATTCTTATGTTGCCAATAGTTATTATACAGTTAGGGATAAAAGGCCATATTAGTATTGTATCTAATTCATATCTTAAACAAAGCGTTTGCGGACATAACTTCACTTTGAACAACATTTAATATGTTTAAATTTAAGTAATAAAGTAGTTAGAACAAATAAATAGATTTTATTTATTTCATATAACGTAAATAATTTATAACAATGAAAATCTTTAGGTGTGAATATCTCCTAAACTAAGCATTTGCGGACATACCTTCAAAGGAATTTTTTTTCTTGTTTTGGCGTTCTTAATTCATATTTTCAGATTGGGCATTTAACCCTGAAACAGCCTGTATTATATAACATAAAATACATATCTTGGAGAAGGAAACTTTGACTTAGTTCGGTTCAATTTCTGAAAGAACTTCAAAATTAAAACTAATAAAACTATATAAGACCAACGGTGAACCAGACAAAACTAAATAATAAATAAAATGCATACAAAATCAGAAATCGCTTCCCATATAAACAAAAAAAAAAATTACCTGGCTCATTTCGCGACGTCACATGGAAGATCACGTTCTCCCACTCGCTTGTTCGAATTCCTCGAAGTCGTTCCTACCATCTTAGAATTCCCAGTTATTTATTTCTACATTTGCTGATCATCATCAAGGTATGTACTACATTTTATGGCCATTTTTAATTATATTAGCATGCTGTGATAGTGAGGAAACAAACTATTGAGAGTAGAATTTAAAAAGGATTAGGTTTAATAATTGATGTTCCAAAAGGGGAATACCAAAGACAGAGATACAAGTAGAAAATATTTTGGAGACTTTGATGTTGAAGATGGTCTGTGGAAATAATGAGGGTCGCTATAGAATTGAATTAAAGTAATCCTTAAGGTAAAGATGAAAGAAGTTTAGTTGAAAATGACATTTCCATTCATCGGAAGAGAAAATTTAGTTGAAAGAATTGATCTTTGTTAAAACATAATATATCAAATTTTGATATTTTATATTATTTCTTATTACATTATATTTAATATTTTTGAAATCTATGTGAATGTCTCCTAATATAAGTCCAGATATTCATTGCTGACATATATACAGATTAATGAAAATATGTACTTGAAAAACTTCAATTATTGAACAAGACACAAAATTTCAGTCTTCTATAATTATAAGCATTTATGTCCATCACTACATTAATCATAAATTCCATTTAAATTAATTTAAGACATATGAAGATCGATAAATAATTTTGGCCAACTTTTCAGGTCAAAAACCCCGCGACGCCTCAGTCAGTCTGAATTGTTTGAATAGTGTACCTTGTAGGTCGGTTTCTGCTAAATATATATTGTTTTAACCGATCAGATTAAATATTGTTCTGTGAAAATTCGCTAAAAACGAATCTAAATTGATTACTCTAAAAAAATTAATTTTTTTGGCCTATTAAACCTTTGGTATTTATGATTTAGTATGAATTTTAATTCATTTAACACAATTCACAATGAGTTTAGCAATTTTGACACCCGTAAACAAATCGAATAGTATATTATAATTAATCTATGCCAAAATAAGAGCACGGTATTAAAATAATGGCAAAACAAGCAAAGTAGGATATAATATTTTTTTATGGAGAAATATACTTTGTATTCATTTTTCGCAAATATGTGTTCAAAAACCCTTAAATATGGAATGTAATTGAGAAATAGAATTAGAATTTTACTCAAAACTTCCTACCGTAAATCGTTTGGTTTTTTTTTTTTTTCGAAAATTAGTTAGGAATACGTTGTTTTTTTAAAATCAGTGTAATACTCACTTATTTATGCAGACCCATCAATTTTAATTTTTTTTCTGTTTATGCTATCGTCATTTGTAAGGAATAATATAAGGGAGAAAAATGACTGTCTCCAAGATATTATTTGTGATAAAATCTTTTACAAACAAAGTTCAAGAGCCGGTGTATTTTGATACGAGACATTACACAAAAGCGGGGAAACGACGTACTGAAGGAAGTAGCGATCTGTATCCGAAGTGGGTCGTCCGTCATTATCGGCCGTAAAAGAGCACACCCTTGGAAGTGAAAAATGCCAGAGGTCCTCTAGAAGTGGAGTACCATCCATCCCGTGGCCAAGACAGCCGCAGGAGTCTCTCTAATTTATCGCCGCAGAGGATGAACGACTGCCACGATTAGAGTGGAAGCCGCGCTTGTATAACGCTATATGATGTAGGAGTTCATTGCGGGGGCCATCAGTATCCATAAGTGATGAGCTGATGTTTTATGGAAAAGGGAGGAGGAATTGGACGAGGATCTGAGGTAGGAGATTTAGTGGGAGGGGGCCTCTAAGAGCCATATATCTCCTGCCCAGCGGAAGAAAACTGTCGGACAACTCTCCTCGATCTGTATACTTGCGGAACACCTACTCCTAAGGGGGGGGGGGGAGAAAAAGTTTATCGGTGACCAGGTGCAACATTCTGCTCCTGGTATTAAGTAGTTGAACCTTAAATGGTGGATGTGAAAAAGTATCTCTCTACTCTTGAGCCAACAAAAAACTTGTCCAGTATTTTATTTGAAAAATACATATATAAACATTTTCTGAAAAATATAAATTAAAAAAATTTGTTTTTTAAAGTATATAAATATTGAAAATAAAAACTAGAAAAAAATATATTTATCAAAATATCACAACACTTTTACTTTGATATGATTTCTGAAAAATGATTACCAACTAAGAAATATTTATATTTTTATATCATCATATTAATAATTTACAGTTTTCTTATTTACATCAACCTCATTCTTATTAGTTAATATTTCAAATATATTATTATTAACTTGATATATTTCAAATCACTCTGTCCCCTTCGTTCAAATAATCATATAATCAAATAATCATCCCCGCTACACAAATATCAAATAAAATTAACTTAACACATCTTGTTACAAATATATAAGTAACAGGAAAAGTGAACGTTTTCAATTAAAAAAAAAAACCTCAATGATCATGAATCAAATTATTGGACTTGATGATTTCTTATGAGCAGCATGGACAGCTCTCTCCATTCATTTGACACAACTTATATTTTAATGAATAAGAAAATCTGAGCTGCAACAGTGGTTAATTAGTAATTATAAATAATATAATACATTGATATGGGTATTGGTAGGGGATCCAGTCCAGCAAGTGGGCCAATGGTCTTTTTTGGAAACCCCTGGAAGCTAAGATGGAGTTACCGCGTAGTAACCAAGGTGGGAGATTCATTTTTCGGGACCACTGAGAAATAAATATTAACCCGCATGGCCGTCACGCCGCATTATAATACGTAGTTAAATATGTCATTAATTATATGACAATTCTTGAGACTATAATTTTTTCAGGAAAAAAGATAAGCAGTAAAATTTTTAATATTAAAAATATAGTTTCTTGGCGGTATATTCCCTGACACGGAGCAATATTGTTAGTGTCTCCTTGTTATCAGGGAGTTGTATCAGAGGTACAGCACATTGTCCCTAACGGGTAATAAAACCGAGCGACAACAGAGTTGCTGCTTATTGCACGACATCTTCGTGAGAGATTGTAGATTGGCAACAACTTGGAGCAATAGAGCTGTTACAGTTGTGCAACTTTGTGCCCTCTCATTTACTTGCACAGTGATTGTTGGTCAACGAAATGATTCTGTTTTCGTAACATTTTTTGTATTGATATTGTCCAACTGTTGCTTGGAGATGTTACAAACATTTCTGATTTATTTTGTATATTCACATAACTTTTAGAATTGTACTAAAACAGATTTCATCGATAATATGAATTATATTCTCAATGTAATATGAATTTAAAAATATTTCTGTTCCTTGACATATTTTACTCTGCAATCATCCTAACTGATAAATCAGAAATATAGCTGAGAAAGAAACTATTGGACATTTTTCCAGTTCATGAGAGTCCATTGTAAATGTCTCTATTTTAGTGGTTTGTATTTTTTTTTTTCTTGACCTTTACAATATCTCACTTAGTTTACTTTTAAGGGATCACTGAATTCTAAAAAGTAGTTCAATCGAATATAGGCTGACGATGTCCTGAATTAGTAAGGATATCTCTTCCTTCAAACTTTGATCACGTACGGTAGTAGCAAGGTCAGAATAAAGAAGAGTATGATAAATTTGAGAAACAATATACTGGGAGAAATAAATGGGGTTATCAAAATCAATTGATAATACTTGAGTAAATTAAAACGATTCTGGGTAATTTTTTATTTGGAAATGAAGTATAAACTTTTTAGAGCCTTCAGGTTGATCCTTGCCGATATAGCTACTAACATCAGTAATTTTATTAACTTAAAACAGCTTTTAAAACACTGTTTTAAGGTTGCAAATGTAAATGAAAGAAAGGAAGAAAAGTGGATTGTAAAAGTTTTAAATTTAAGAAGGAATTATATAGAAAAAGTTATATGGGACAAAGGCAATTAGCCTGCATTTTTAAGATTTTAAAAAAGAAAATGTCATCAAAATGAAGGTATCGAATATATACCTGAGGGTCGAAACGTTGGAAGGTTTGTAAAGACTAAAGTTGAGAAAAAAAGGATCAAATTTGTTTTTAAATAAACTAAACCACTCTCAAACAAGAATACATTAATAAAAATTAATCTAATCAGTAATTTTTTTTCTTCCGGAGGGGGGAGGGGGTGCAGTTGCCCCCTCGCTGAGTATTTCCAAGTATATTGGTATTGGTATCTGATGGAGGGAGCTAGTCCGGCAATTGGATCTAGTGGTCCTTTTTGCTACCTCTGGCGACTACCTTGAAGTTGTCGCCGCGTATTAACCAAGGTGGGAGTGTCAAGATTCATTTCTTGGGACCGCTAAGAAATAAATATTAACTGCCTCAGGTGGGAAGCGAACCTACAACTTTCCGAACCGGCGCTCTGGGGGCGTCCCCAACATTGTTTCTATACAGAGTGGGAACTTAACATCAGCTCCTGTCACAATGGGAATATTATAGTATCGGCATCGTTGCAATCTAAGAAGCAAGGGCAAGCCAAAATCCGATTGCCAAGAGGAACCACTCCACCTACTACAATTGTGATGATTAGCACTACCTAACTGAACTGACTTGATAATTGGAAAAAGGATGACTCAGTTAGTTATCAGCTTCAAAGCAGTTAGGCCTAGAATTTTCCATCTGCAAATTAAAGGAGGGTTTCAAAATCTTAGCGTGCATTTTATATTCACACCAAATCTACCCAGATCAAGGTACGCACATTTCTACGCACCTTTAGAACGGAATATGGGCAGCCGTCTCTACATGGAAATGGAAGCGAATCATATTAACTGGTATCCAGAGCTTTTTGCTGTGTCCAGGAGCTTGGTCGTGAGGAGTTAACTCTTCTCCAACAACAATTCCAAATTCCTACATTGTACTCCAACGTGGAAACTGTTGGACCAAGTTGCTGAAGAACCTGACTCTCCTACAGTTGTAGCGCCACGGACCAATGAATTGCCGTGTACGGGGCTCGGGGTTTCTAAGCCCGATTAGGGGTTCCCCGTACAGGTATTATATTGAAATTTATTCATATATTAATGTATTTATATTATGTATTTATATTATATATTCATATTATATATTTATATTATGTATTTATATTTATTTGTATTATGTATCTCTATCGGTTCCTGATGGGAACTGACTGAAAAGGGATGCGCTATATTTAATTCAACCACTAGCACCATCTGGCTGAACCCCTTCGCCGTGGTATGCTAGATATGAATATCATAATTAATGATTGGAGTTCCTTTCCAACGGTATCGTGTTCACCAATTTACTATGCTATTATATATGAGGTGGCATGCAGGGATTATTAATTATAAAGTAAATTCTTTGTTACATCTTTTATATTTACAATTATATATATACATTATTAAAATACTATTATGAGAGAGCATGGTAAACTTATATCTTTATACTTTAATTATAAGAGAATGAATTGAGAAGTACCAGTTGAGATATTTAATATTTATACTGACTCTATGTTATTAATTCTATCCTTGCCATTCAAATAACAACAGAAAAGGTCTTACATGGCTGCTGCTCTCTCTTCCTCCGGCCTGTCTTCAGGTTTTCATCTCTCCCAGCCTGCGTCTCTTCGGTCCAGCTCTCTTCCTATCTTCCTCTGATTCCCAGCTTCCCTCAGACTCTGTCAACTTCGACTCCGACTGTCTTCAACGGTGAGCTCCTTCCAACTCCCCTTGAGAGTCTCCTCTGACTGTTTCTCCTGACTGTGTCCACTGCCTGTGTCCACCTCTTGACTCTCCTTCTGACTCCTCCTTCTTTTGATTTCTGTCCTCTGATTGGGTCCTCTATTTTCAGAGGGGGTGAGAAGGTCCAATGATCTTCGACGAAAGTCCTACCTTTCATCTTTAAAAGTTTCTTCTTTGAAGAAAGCCGGCTTTGGCGGCTTACTTTATGTTTCCCGAGGTTTTTAGAGAGGCCCGTGTGAGATAAGGGGTGTTTATTTGTTATCCATTACGGCGGCTATTTCTCCGTACTTTCTAATGTCTAAACTGGCCACGTGCACGATAAGGGCTCTGCCTAGACGGTTAATGGTTCCCAGAGGGTACATACCCTCTGTTATCTATATGTCTTTGTACATTACTTTAGATCTGTTGCCGACGGGTTTTTGCCTAGGTCCGGCGGTATCTTTGGCATGCCGACAAAGGAAATTATTTTAAGTTAAAAAACTCCAGCTGGTGCCTCTCATACATATCAGAATGAAGAATAAATAATAATTGTTAATCTTGGAATAATATTCATAACATGAAATCAAATTGGAATATTCATTTTAAAAAATCTTTTTAATTAAAATTAATAACTTTTTTTATTATATCCTTTACACAAATGAAGATATCTCCCATCGTCTTGCCTAAGATTCTACCAGCGTCACGCATGATAATTATTTTAGGGGAATTATTCAAAGATTTTTTTTTTGTTTCTCATAGATAATTTTAGAAATAATGTATTTCAGATTAACAACTTAAATTATTACTCCTTATTTGTGAATGAATTCAGAGGCTTTAAATCTCACTAAATGAAATAATAACTCCAATGAAACAAGATCAAATTTTCTAATTATTGTTTCTTAGTACTTGAATAAACTCTCAAAATAAAGGTTCAGCTGAACAAAATTCTGATTCTGATTTGTACCTTTGCTAATGACAGAAACACTCTGCGAAGTGTATTTGGAAGAATATTAGAAGGACTGGAATGATAAAGAGAAAAAAGAAAGAAATACACCTGTAAAGAAAAATTAATATCTAACAATTTTTGCATATTGCTAGACTCGTATTAGCTTGTGAGAAAGATATATTAATTAAAATCTTAATCTAAAAACATTAAAAATGATGGGTTTGCTGGTGGAATGTTGTGAAGGAGATGAGTTAACAAGTAATGGCTAATCTTTATTACACATTACCTACTATACCTTAGCGTAAAAATTCGGAATTTCGATCAATTTTTCTAGTTAATTTATCAAATACTAAATGCATAAATTAGTATTAATATTGTAAAATCTGGACATACGGAGTTGAGCTTTGGGGCTCCACTAAACCATCAAATTCCTCCCGAATCCAATTCTTACAGTCCAAAATCCTTAATGCTCCTTACTTTGTCACAAATCAAGTCATACATCAGGACCTCAATGTTCCGTATGTTGCCGATTTGGCCAGAACCAGATACCATTCCTTCCATGATAAACTCCTCAACCACCCAAATCCACTTGTTTCTAACCTGGCTTCTCCTTCATTACCTAATAATCCTCCTACGTGTCTGAAAAGAAGATGGCCTCGAGATCTTCTCCTCTAGAAATGTTATTGCAGTTCTATCAGTGGGTAGATTCTCCACATGTTTGTATCATATCACTATCTCACCTACAGCAAATTTACTTGTTGTATATATATGTATACAGTCGTAAATAACAATAAATAAATTAAAAAAAAAATATTGTAAACATTAAATTATTATTATATTATTTTATACACAACTCGACAACTTAAACTTTTTTTCTTAAGAACACCACAGAAATGCTAACTTAAAACTCTTCCCAAACGGCTCACTCAAGATATAATATTACGTATATTAACGGGAATCTTCTCAGTCTATTTGATTTATTTCTGTCTACTAAAGCGTGGAGGCGCCTTTTTGATGTGTTCTGCCAAATCCATCCATTGTCTTCGCTGATGGCTCCTCGAGAACTGACAGATGATTCATCGGCCAAAAGACGGAGAGCCCCCTGGCGCTGACAGGCGGAGGGCGCTAAAATAGCAGAACGGTAGGCCACGCACTGCTGAGGAATCAAGAGGCCATAAAACGCGGTGGGCCTCCATCGAATATTGTTATCTGAAGGGGAGGCTGCCAGAGATTTAGCTTCACTTTAGACAATAGCAGAAAAAAAGTAGCTTTATAAGCAAGTCGTAAAAACGACATTTCTTACCCTCAAAAGATTCTATATTACTTGTATATATTGTTTTTACAACATTAGAGGTATGAATAGGCAAAATTATGAGTGTAACTAGGACTGACTTTTACCTACAAACCATTTTCGAGAAGCCAGACCTTATTCTTCTCCCTGTGTTTAGATATAATATTTAGTTTATTATATTTTTTTTTATAATTCATTCAACATTATTTTCTGAGTTTAGACATGTAAAAAATATTGTTTGCCATTTATTAATGATTTTCATTTTGGTGCATTATGTCGGGAAGAAAAATAATATGTTGGCAGCCCAAGATTACTATAATTCTTAATTTTCCTCCTTACCATTCTCTTCTCAACCTCAATCGCCAACCCATTCAATTCCACACCTCGGTTACAAACCCTGGAATGATTTCTGAGCTGCACCTATTCCGTCATGACCATATTTTCCAAATTACCCGAAAACCCTTTGCTATCCTTAAATAGTTCCTAAGACACTCTGATTCTATCTCCCTCCCAAAAAAAATCTGCCTGCTTCTAGTCTCCTATGATGATACTTCGTTTGTGATGTATTATCAGATAGAAAACGGATAAGCCTTAAGAGAGTAATGAATGGTTTTCTTAAATTCTACTGCGGGATCCCTAAGCGCTCTGATATCTCCAAGGCCCTGTTTCATAATAAAGTACAAACTAATACTATTAGTATTTTAGATTGATTATTATCTTAATTCAATTACACTGACTTGTTCAATAGTAACTCAAACTTTAATATTTTTTAATTCCTGTAATATCACTAATAGTCATCGCTATCATAAAAAAAAATTAGTATTGGTGTCAGTACTAAGTAGTTTGTATCTCTTTCTAACATTTAAAAATAAAAAGGCTCCGTATATCCTTGATTTGTTTATCCCCTGTTCCTTTGCTCAATCCTTAAATACCAGATCCCGACGCAGAAACTGCGTATAAACCTTTTCACATAACGGCTTACTTAAAAAGATTCTTTAAATTTCGTGCTACCTCGTTTTGGATTTCTCTACCCACACCCACCCTTAAAACCCCTTCATTAACCGCATTTAAACATTAACTATTATTTATCCTATTCCTTAACTATCAATCTTCCTTAAATCTCTAACAATAAAAAAAGGATGAATGAAACATATGGTTTTTCTTTATTATTTTTAGTTTATTTCATTCATTAATTAATTTCAATATCGAATATAAACAATTTTTGTAGTTTACTTTATGTTATGAGTATTTATATGTGCCAAGTCTGAAACTACAGAACTTTTGTTTTTATTCTTATATTATATATTATTATTTATTTGTTTAATTTGTTATTGCTCAGTAGTCAAATCATTTTATATCTGACAAATTGTCATTCTAACGTACATTTTAATTATTCTTAGGCGACTATATGACTCAGAATAAAATTACTTTTCAATTATTCGTTCATGATATTTTTGATGATTTTTTAATTTTTCAAGTTGCCATTCAAATCTGCGATTAATTATCAAAACTAGGGAAGGTGTGATGGCACAATGAGGCAAGAGGGACCTGCACACGGTCAGTCGGGATGTCAATGAAGAAGATGTATGTTCAGATTGATCGTTGGAATATAATACTAATGGATTACCGAGACAATTTTGAAATCTGATCATTAAAGATTTGAAGTGGAAGAGATGCTGTGAGTGCTTCGATTATTTATTGCGCTTCCTTTGATTGTTTCAGGCAAAATTAAGGTTTATATTTATTATGAATCGAAAGAGAAATTACAGAAGATCTCTACTGAACTAGGCATCAGAACTAAATTTATGCAATGTCTTGAAGTAGTCTTTTTTTTGTGGTCATAAGTTTACTTATTCGTAAGAGCTGCTTAATAAGGTAAAAGGGTATTTACATAGTCAGAGGGTATTTAATAGTTGTTTCAAGCCTAGGAGTGCGGCTACATGATAAATTCATATATTCAAGAGCTCATCATTTATAAACCTTTACGTCACAGTAATGTTGGGGTTTAGGGGATAATATGATGTTGCTAAAGTTGGACCGGCTGTATTCTATACTAGCAGAAAGTTTATCACTTACACAATGACAGTTAGCTGTGGCAGCAGTTGAAAGGCAAGGATGAAGTGAGATATATATAATAAAGTTGGCCAGGATGAGGTACAGTTACGATCGGCGGACATATTGATTGCCCATCGAGAACCATTGCTCTGGCTCCTATATCCGATAGTCCTCGCCTCTTTATCCCCGGCCCTTCTGCTTTTTATTATCATTTTTCTCTTAGAAGATCTCCCCCCTTCTCCTCCTCCTACGACCGCTTTTATTGAGTGAAGATTTATCCTCCCTTTCTGATGGTTCCTACGCTCTGTTATTTTATTTTATGTACAGAGGACGTAGCCTCGGTGGCTGGCAAACAGTGGTTCCCTCAGTAAACACGGCAATGTTTTAGAAAGCTCCTCTCTTTGGTGGAACATTGTTTATTCAATCGTCCCATAAAGTCCGATTGACTATCTTATAACATCTACCTTGGACGATTCTGATTCAATTAGCGTTTTAATTTTCTTTTTTTTTGTACCTTCTATTGAGAAAATAGAATTTGAATTTATTTTATAATTATTTATTGAAAATTTAATTAGTTAAAAAAAAGAACAGAACGTTGTATTTCTTCACTTTTGGTTAGTACGTACAATTTTCAGCACAATAAAATGTAACATTTCTTTCCAAGTACACCATCAGGGAGGGATATAGGAGGGGCCTGAAAAGGATCCTGCAAACTCAAAAAGTTTGTTTAACAAATAAATATAAAATCTACTGTTAAGTTGAAATTAATCCTAACTTGTTCTAGAGTAGGTTATTTTATATTATTCACTTTGGCAATCCCTTTTAAATTTACCAAAAGAGCCATCGAGTTGGAAAATTGACTAGCTCCAATTTCAGCAATTTTCCGAAAAGCACTTTAAATATTATTTCTTATTGCAAAGTTTTAACATTTTTAAAAGTATGATAGAAATACAAAAATAAAAAGATTTACACTAATACAACTAAATTATACACTGTGCTTTGAAAATACTAAGAACTATTTTCTTGAATTAGTCATCCTGTTAATTGAAATGCTCAAATGTAGGTTAAGTGAAATTTAAAAAGTAATTATTTTATTATTACGTTACTATGCCAACAGTTTCATTCTAACTAAACAGAAAAATGGCACATGCACTCGCCAGTTAAAGCTTCAGAACAGATCTTTTATTTATGCGGTTTTGTCACTCCCTACTACCTGTATTTAATCAAAATCGTAAAAGCCATTTTAGAGAATATTGAGAAAGGTTACAAAACGATACGATAAAGTGGCACTTTTGGACAGCCGATTTAATCTAAATAATTGCACTCACATCCCAGGCATGTACGTACCCCACTAACCACCCTAAGTATGTAATTTCAGTTTCGAACGTTTCCTTTTTGGGCTAGGCTATTCAAACACATCTATTCAGACTTGTGGACCTCAAAACTTTCATGCATTTCTGTCGAAAATTCGAATTTGAAATTTTGCACTTTCCCTTACTATATATTCCATATAAATAGTTTAAGCTCAAAAATTGAGAATACTACTTGAAATAAATTTAATTAATTTATTTAAATAAATTTATTTAAAGGTACTTTAAATAAATTTGAATATTACATTAATCCATAAGAGTAGAAGATATTCTAGTATTCTTCCGCTCAGTGCCTAGACGACAGCCCTTTTGTTTTATATAAGTGGATTGATAATATTTTTTTTTTTTCAATTTTGTTAGTGAAATATTCCCTCATTTAGTATACTATATTGAATCGTATATGATTACTTAATATTCAAATGATTTAATGAATAGTAAAAAAAGTTTACATCTCAATTTATCAAGGCTTGCTCACCATAACATACTGTCTAATTGTTTTCATCAGATCAACCAGTATCATGGGCATTATGAGCTCCACCAGCACTACTAGAGGGCGTAAGAATTGGAAAGAATAAAAGAGTATTTATTTTAATGTTTTTTTTTTAGTTTTGTTTTTTCCAACAGCTAAAATTATCCCTCATAAACATTTAGTGGATTGTTCAGTCACGCCTTCATCCTGTTTTTTAGTTATCAGACAGTATATATTATTCAAGCAGTATTTATTCTTGCACTGTGACGAAATTGTTGTTCTTTGCCTGCCGATACTGTGAGGTTTCTAGAACGACGACAAACAAGTTCCTAAACGTTGAATTGACTCATTGACATTTATAGACATAATAGAAAATTCATCACACCTGGTAATGAAGTCAACTGATACCAGACGATAAGTGGCCTAGCTGAGAGTTGGTGTGTTCGGTCACCAGGTGGTGCCACCTATCAGAGCTAAAGAATGACGGCGCATCGCCGCCTTATATTAAGCTATTTTCTATTGTATTATGAATTACAGATCAGACTAGTTACTTAGAGATAGAACTTCTTGTATTCGTTTTAGGAATGTACTATTAGTATAAGTCAAGATTTGCCTATTTAAGGTTTTGGCTCATCATATAATCACCTTTCTTTAAAACCCTAAAAAGACCTATTTTCCTAGTCAACCACTTATTTACATGCGAGAACAGTAAGAAGATAGTCATATCGTCTCAACCACCTCCTCACTTCGCCGGCTCTCTCATTGAGATTGAAGCTGCAGATATACAAAAGTATTCTGAGGACAGCACTACTATATGGGGCACCATTGTTTACCCACATATCAGATGGCACCCAGCGTCTTCAAACTTTTCAGGATTCGATGTTGAGGAAAATCGTACGCACAACATCGTGGAGGAGGAAGAAGCCACCGGAGCTGCATCAATTGTTCGAGTTGCCCACTGTGTCGGAGTTAATCAAGCGACGACATATCAAATTTTTCGATTCACTTCAGTACTGTACGAATCCGTTATTCAACACGTTAACACCGCCCCCCTCCGGTGCGTTGACAACACACTACGTAAGGTCACGAAGTATTAGGATTAAGTTTTTATTAAATACAAGTTTATTAAATTCAGAAATAATGTGTGCCCCAACACATTATAAACTTTTATAAATACGCACAAAAAAACTAATATACTCCATAAGACTCCTTAGAAAGTAGATGTTCTACAGTAAAAGTAGAAAGTACATTGTTTATATAAAAAAATTTACTAATTTTAAATACTAAGTATACTAATACCTAAGTAAGTTATGCATTATTCCAAAAGTTGAATTATAGATCGTTTAAATGTACTAGGCTAATTCAGGGCTCATCAGAATATGAAATCGCTTTAAAATTTCAATTGGTATCAAAATTTGTTTTGAGCAGAAAGAAAAGCAACAATAATAACTAAAAACATGGCTAAATAAATAGTAGAACGAATTATTTAGCCATGTTTTTATAAATGCCATATCTCATTGGAAATTAAACAGTTAGCTGCGCTTGGGTGGACCTGTGGAATTTTAGAAAATTAATAATATCTTCAAAACATAGGCCACAAGCCATTGTTATTACCAAAGGGAAACCAAATAAAAATTACAAATAATGTTGAGGTTCGGGTAGAAGAACAAGTAAAAAGGGACAACCCATTCTTTTTAACCTAAGAACATCAGGCTTGATTAGGCACCTTTCCGGATGTTAATCATAAAAGTTAAAAATCAATATCACGCCAATAGCATCTTGAGTCATTCCCTCCTAACTTCAATACAAGAATGAAAATCATTGTTGAAGTCAAATACATTTCTTAGAGATGGATCTAAGTGATGGTCTGTTTAATAGATTCCTCCTTAGCCCATACTCTCTCCTTGAGGACTAAGGACAATCGCCGCAATGCCGTGAAGAGTTCCAATGGGAGATCTGCCAAATTGCATGGTAGGATTTTTCACCCTCCCGATGAGAGAGCGAGATAGGGATCACGCAGAGAGCTCACGAAACGACCTTGGCAGTTATGAGGCCAAGTCATGATATCCTGTCATTGCTTTGATCGTTTCCCTTTGAGTACTCCGCTTATCTCTGCCACTTGGATGTCACCTGCGGGGACGCGGCGCTAACGATGGATTTGTCACGTACGTGTTCTTTTCCACGGCAGTTGTCCGTATCTCGCTGTTTTTTTATTGCATTAATTTTCACTCTTATTATCACCTTCGTTTTTCTTTTTAGCCGTTTATCAATTCCTTTGTTAATAAAGATTAATATGTAAGGACATACTGTTTTTTTTTTTTTTTTAAATTCTTTGTATATTTATGTTATATACTAGATCATCAACATTTCATGCCAGAATTCTTGAACATAGCTTAGCTTTTCAGATAGGCTTACAGAAATACATTAAACAGCACTTCTTAAGCATGATAATCTGAAGCTTTGGATCCATTATTTCGATTCATTCTGTTCAATCCTATTTCGTTTATTTGTTCTGCTTACATAACTTGCTATACTGCAAACATTTCATAGAAGGATGACATACTCGGTATAAAATGAATAAACGTTTAAGACTCTTTATATATCTGTTTATAAAAGATAATCACCTAATTTACGACTGGAACTTCATATATACACTTACTTACTGGGCCTCTTTGGAAAAGCTTGTATTTACGCTACAAAAAGAAATCTCGCTTGAAAAAAAAGCAAACGATGTTCTGGGTACGTACGTAAACGGATTTACAAATCGTCAGTACAGAACCTAAATGGCCACAATATTTTAATACTTTTGGGAGAAGAGTTTTATTCGTGGTTGGTAGATTTAAGGTAGCGGTTAATTTCTTCCTTTAATATAGTTTTATTGGCACTGTATTTTAATTTGTTACATCACATATTGGATCTTTTTTGACATTGTGAAGATTATAGAAAAATGAAACAAAATCCAAGATGACAAAATTTGCAGTCACACTACTTTAGATTTACACCAACACTGCACAAGATTGCTTCAAATATTTTACAATTTTCTCACCAATCTAATACAAGGTATGGTGAAACAACTATGTTTAACGATAGATAATCCTGACACAAACCATGCAAAATTGTGAAAAACCCCAAAACTTACAATTTTGTGCAAAATAAATTTTTTTATTGTTGTTTTTGTGTTATTTGAATGCCTTTTCCATGATTCTAATTCCTGTCGATGTTTGGCGGAATTCGGATCTGTGGAATAAAAGATAATATAAGATAAGACAATAGCCCGAAAATCCGGTCTCTAATAATTACTAGCGTGTTTTTTATATCCCAAAGTTGTTTAAAAAATAATTTGAACGGTCCTATCTTTAATCTAGAGAGTCCTCACTTGGTTAAAGAAGCCCTCGCAAATAAAATAGTGTTCCTTTTTGAAACAGTGTCGCTTATTATTTTATATCCAAACCAGTATTTCATATTCATGTATTCGTATTCATCTTACATTTTTCGTAGTCGTCACCAAGACCAAATTTGTCATCTGTGGATAAGTTTTATCTTCTAGAGTGATTCTTGATCAGAACTTGAAGTTGTTTGTATTCATTTCAATTACTTTTGATCGTTAAACGCTAATTATAGACTTATGATCTCTATCTCCAAGTATGCTATATATACTGCTGCAAGATTAGAAAAAGGAAATAGCCTAAGGCCATTATCGAGCAGTAAGGATATAAATTGCAGTTATAGCAAAAACCGCTTTTAATTGTAGCTATAGCAAACAGTGGTGGTAATTATATCTGCGTCATTGTTCCACAGATAATCACCTGAACGAATCAGACCAATGTTTTATATGTCGTTACTTATGATAACCATTAATTTCATTGCAATTACGCTTATTGTATAAGATAAACCGATCAGAAGTAGACACTTTTTTCAGTTGTATTATCAATTGGTTATCGTTAAAAAAGAAGCATATGGGAATTATACTTTTTATTGGAATGAAAAGGTTATATATGGGTCATTCTCTACAAGTGCTTCTATTTTCTACCATTAAAAAAGTGTCATTGATTTTATGATTGCATTTTGTTTCTTGCCTTTTTAGTGATATATTTTTTATAATAAGGCCGTCATAGAAATTACTATTTTTTACGGTACATTAATTTATAAATTTTGTAGTGATTCCAGGGTTGTGAGAAAATAACGGAAAATCCATAACATCTTAATGTACTAACAGTCTTAATACCTTAAAAATCAGCAAACTGTAAGATTAAAAGTCAGAACTTTGTTGAAAAGCCAAATAATTTCATAATTAGAACTGTAATTTTTTCAGTAAAACTGAAATTATTCATTAGTTAATTGGTCGTCTAGTTATCCGAATAATTAGCAACAACTGATGCTAAAATTTAGTTCGTCAGCCTGTTGCTAGGCGAAGCCTTCGCAACGGTTTAACAACCCAAACAACGGTTATTCTTGCTTAATTATAATACAAATATAAAATACATATATTTTTTTTAAATAAAGAAAAATTATTTGCACTTTAAGAAAACTAAAGAAATTCAATTTAAAATTGAATTGAGCAAGTGTGTTTTTAATAATTTGATTACTTCATAATAAGAATTTTATTTATATTTGATTGCCCAGCACATTATGGAGCAATTGAAAAACAACATATGTACCTACATATGAGCGTCAGATTGAGTCTGCATAAGAGGATATGTAAAGAAGGCTTTCGTCACAACCTACAAACTCCAGGATTGTGAGTTGCGGGGGTTGTGACGATTTTGGCTTATGGTTTCCTGTGTGACGGCTTAGTGAGTTTTGGCTTTGAATTAATGATTATAACTCCTAATGATGCGTAAGTTCGTTGCATAATTAGGTTTTAACCAACTTAAGGTTAGACGAACTCGACCAGGGTTGAGAGAAAACTGATGGAGACGCTCACGAATCTCAACAGTTGGGACGAGCCAGAGGAAAACATAAGAGCTAGCAAAAGACGGATTCATTGGGAATGTTTCAGTGTTTTAAACCAAACTAATTTTTCTATGATGTACGTTCTTCAGAATTGGTCGCGTTTTCAAACTTTCCGGGGTTGTGAGGTTGAAAATTTGTGAAATCTAAACGATGAAAATAAATTCATTCTCCTTAAAATAATGAATATTACTGAGTATTCTTGTCAGAAATTCCGCCTTGTGTAAAAGTTAACCCTGAGATACTCCCGGGTTATAAGGAAATTGAACTTTGAAAATTTTTAATTACCTTATTGTTTGTATTCTAGATTTTCTTTTTAGGAAGTTTGATAAATTAATTTCTTAAAATTGTTTGAGGTTAAAAAGCTTCCAAAGATGAATGTAAATTATTCTATATTTTTCTTTCTAGTTATACAACGTTATGGGACAATCGTCCCATATTCATGTACCTTAATAATCCTACAAATTATAATTCATTTCAACAACAATTCTCATTCATGCCATATCGGTGTGTTTGTAATTCATATAATTATATTTGCCTCATACTTGTCATACTTTCAATTTCAATATCGAAATCATATCATTTATAAAAAAAACATGGATGAAAATTGTATCACTGAATTTGTTTAAAACATTATCGTTTACTATTGGTCCAAAGAGGTAATATACAATATAGAGAAATGTTTGTACTACAGAGAGAGAAGAATGCACCAATAGTGAAGGATAATGTATTAAACAAATTCAGTGAAACAATTTTCATCCATGTTTTTTTTTATAAATGATATGATTTCGATATTGAAATTAAAAGTATGACAAGTATGAGGTAAATATAATTATATGGATTACAAACACACCGATATGGCATGAATGAGAATTGTTGTTTATATGAATTATTATTCTTAATTATTAAATGGGACGTTTGGCCCGAAACGTTGTATAACTAGAAAGAAAAATATTGAATAATTTATATTCATCTTTGGAAGCTTTTAACCTCAAACAATTTATAGAAATTTACCTAATTGTTATATTTTATTGTTACTGTAATATAACGACTATTCTAAATGTCTGTAGTACGGTCCTTCCTCTGAATAAAGACTTATTTTATATTCATATATTAATAGTGAAGACCTACAATCAGTCAGGAACACAAATCGTACATTGTTGAGAGAATGGCCTATATTATGTATCCAATAGATGATTCATTCAATATTATTTATTATGGGTCACCTTGTAAACAGCTGACTGGTCCTCAGGTCTCTAATGTTCCCTTTATATTTATTTATATTTTAGTAATATTTTTCCCTTCAATATGCAGGAGTTAATGAAGTAATGATGCTCTTTATAAAAAACTCATCTGAGGTGTACATGCTAGCATGAAGAACATAAATATTTACACGAATATGGACAAATTTCGAAGCCGATATTACTAGAAATTCATTAATAAAACCAAGCTAATATTTACGTATACAATATAAAAAAATAAAGAGATTTAAATATATATGTGGCGCGATATCTTGTACGGTCAATCCTGCCATTTCTAGTTCTTAAATTTTTAATATTTATATATATTAAGTTAGTGACTGCTCATTTTCACCATACAAAATTATCAGTTAGGAATGAATTACACTAATTATCTTTGATTAATTTTATTGGTCAAACTTCCATGTATGTATGTTTTAACTATACACCTTATATTATTCAGCAAATGATATTTGCTTTGTAGATCCAGCTCATTTAATTTAATGGATGAAAAAAATGAATAGGAATAAAAAAAAAAAATGATGAGAATAATAAAAAAAAAAAAATTAAAACAAAAATATATATAAAGGAAAAAAGTAGTAGGATAACAAAAAAAGAATTACATATCAATACCGTGTATTTTATAATAATTATGATTACCTATGTATATTATATGTTTAAAATTCGATTACTTGTAGCAGCCCAATGCATTTTGGCAGCATACCGTTTTTGAATAATGTTTATTTCTCTTTATTTTATATTCAAGTAATGTTGTTGTTACCCTGTAAATTACAAAACAACGTATCTATTAATGAATACTTCTGACTGGTCAGTCATTTCAGTTGCAGATCTGAACAGCTGTAGGGTGGTCAGGCAAGAAATTGTTGTGACTGTAAATTTGTACAAGTGGATCTCTCGTCAGCACTACAAATACTGACCTTCGACGGAATAGCATGTTCTGTCTGACTGAGTTCATGCGAAGTATTGTAGTACAACCAGACTACCTGACCGCCTCGGTCAGATATCGCTTCCTGCCGCGATAGATCGCCTTCTATGAGGCCGAGCCTTTGGGGGCTTAAACATACAATTTCATTTATTTTCACCTCTTCCGGGAGTTATACTTGACATCTGAAGTATTAGAAACCTTTACTAAAACAGAACGTTCTTTTTTAAACTAATAAAACAAGAAGATTAGCACTTTCATAAACACGGTTAAAAAAAGGCGGAAAAGACTGCTCCAAATAGTGCAACAACAGAACGGGTTAGAAAGGCAGACAGTACAGGACCTCTTCGCTGCTGTCCTGCCGGGGCTGAAGGACATGGGAGACGGACAAGTCGTTAATTGAAGCAGATGCCATCCACTGCCTTGCATACAGAATGAACTGGACAGAATTAATTATTTCAAACACGGCCTAAGTGCTTAATTATCTCAGCTTTATCTTCTTGCGATTAATGAATTATTTTCTTGACTTTCCCCAGATCGTATGTACGTTCTTGGTGACGTGGTACGTCAGGTGCAGAGCCCTAAAACCTTGGGTTTTAAGAATATTTTGAGAACTATTCCAAGCATACTATTTGAGAGTTCCTTCGGTATTTCTGCAGTACTAAACTGTTATATTACATTAATCGTAGGCGTTCTGCAAATTACGAATTAAAAAAAAAAAAAAAAGGTTGTTCATTAAATTAGTCAGTATTCCAACTTTTTGATTGAACAGCCAATGATTATAATTACTTTAACTATATATTTTTAAAAATGGTGAGACATGTACCATGTTCTCAAAATTATAAATATAATATGAATTGTTCATAAATAAAAAATTTTTCCAGTCTATCTAAAGTACAAAATAATCTCTCACTGAAATTGTAGCAATGGCCCTATTTACAATAAACCGACAGTATGTTCTTTTCTGACATTCATTGTTATGTAGAGGCGTCCTTCTTATCCTCCTTCCCTTCATAGCATGAGATATAGAATGACCAGTCTCTGCAAGCAGTTCACTGTTAGTTCTTCTTCTCCATGTTTTAATTCTACGGAGGACTTTTCTTTCAAATCTCTCGATCCTGCTTTCCTACAACAGGTTACCTATTACAGCCGTAATACTAACCACTTTTCTTTCTATCTTTTACATTTGAAAACTTTAAACAGGTTCTGTAAATTTTAAACAGTTTCTATATACAAGTTTTAAATTTAAGAAAGAATTATATAGAAGAAATTATATGGGACAAAGGCGATTAGCCGGCATTTTTAAGAATTTTAAAAGAGAAAATGACAACAAAGTAAAGGTATCTTTGAAAATGACCTAAGTGGTCGAAACGTTGGAAGGTTTTAAAAAGAATAAAGTTGAGAAAAAGGATCAAATATTGTTTTTAAATAAATCGTTTAAAATATTAAAATATAGATTATAACTATACTCGTGAATGTAATATTTTGAATTGGTCGGTAAATTATGATTTTTTTCATAATTCTCGAAGTACACGAAATGAGGATTGAAAAATGTGCTATGTTTCCATATTTGAATTCCTGTGTGAAATAATCGACCTGAAAAAAGATGAAACGGTTTGTTAGTGGAAACAGGCGATATTGCGAGACCTCTTACACGAATTCCTCTCGGCTGATATCCGTCTCAGACATTCAAATCTCTTATATTTTAGTTCTCTCATGCTTGGAAAGTTATATGGCTGATCAATACAATGTTTGTTTAATACTTCACATATTTTTTTATTGAAACATAAAAACATAAGGCAATCCGTCATAAATGAATGATAGATCATAAAAGGGAATACAAAAAATACTCTTTTATTTGATTTTATATATTTATTATTTGGCGCCAATTCCAAGCGGAGAAGATCAATCATTTAGCAGCTGTAAAAATGTCCACAAACATTTAGGAATAATTCAGCGTACGTAGCTAAATTTTAGAAGAAACTCCCTGGAGGAGAGTAGATTTGATTTTATCTAGTATGCATAAAATCAATTATTTCATCCAATTTAGTCTGTCCCGGCCAAAATAGAAAATGAAATGTGTTTTTCTATCTATAACTATATATAACATATAAAAAAACAAAGCGTATCATAAAATCCGAAAAGATTAATTTTTTTTAGATAATTAAAATTTATTACTTCTGTTTAGAACGGATGAATAAGTTCATAATGGACAAAATCAAATCCATCCAGCAAGGAGACATGGAGTCCATGAGCTGTTGCATAGATTGAATCTCAAAGATTCAAGCTCACAATCAACAGCTTCCAGGCCTCTTTATTTTTTACTTTGAGATTTTGAATGATTATTTTTTTTATTTTACTTTGTTTTTATTTTAGTATTTTGTATTTAGTTAATTGATTTGTTAGTTTTATCGCTAAAAATAATCCATATTGTACTGTTCTAGCTTATAAATAGTAGTAGCACCCAAATAATCAAAAGTGGAACTTATAAATTCCATTTATGTCTATCATTTCTAGATGCTATTTTGGCACCGACCAATGGAAGCTGTCATCTGGTGGAGCCATATTGGATGCATTTTTCTGAAAAATGAATAAAAAAAATGCTACATCAGTGCCTAAATTTGGAAATACTTGAATATATTTTCTTCTGTATAACGTGATTCCCTGATTTTTTAACATTCCATTAGTAAATTTTCAGGAGACAACAACTTTACAACTTTAGGTACAACAGGAAAAGTGTGATTGCCCATCACCTGTCCAAGTACCCAAAGACTAAATATCTTGTCCAATTTGTCCAGCAGACTGAGCAGAATCAGTGAACAGACTGTCAATTCTACTCTAGAGGCTATAACGAGTGCTAGATAAAGGTTTAATTATACTTTAAAGCCTCGATGGTTTAGACGACCCAAGATGGCGTAGTTGTTTAATTAATTTAAATTTTATTAATGGCATGTTCGATAACCGTTTTTTCCTTGTTTGGTCATTGAGTTCTTTTTTTCTTTGACCTTTGTCTTTCGATGAAAAGTTAAGCGAATTATTTGAAGTACCAGGAATCCATTTTGATGTCCTTTTCGTTATAATGTCAACTATTTATCATGTTTAGGTACATCTCGAGGTGAGATGTTGGTATATTTTTCGTCCGAAGGAAGATATTTAGAAATATTATACAATTTAAATAAAAAATAAATTTGTTTAGTGAAGATTTTTTATTTATTATTAATTAATAATAAATTAAACTTCGTACATTTCGTAACAGCTATTACTTTATAAAACAGTGTGGTAATCCCTTTACTTCAAGCGAGGTGAAAGTAAAAAATACAGAACTTGAAATGCACAATTTGCTGAAATAATGGATTTTTTCAATCCATTTTTAGTTTAGGTAGCGTCTAGTTGTATTTCTTATATCTTATGATCATTTTGAATTCATATTACTTGTGTGGAAGATGGCCTCGTGACCTTATATTGTAAACTGTTTTTAGAGTTCTACTACTGGGTAGTTTCTCTACATCCTATATCATATCATTATGTCATTATGATCAAATTTACTTGTATTTTTTATACAGTTGTAAATATCAATAAATAAATAAAAAAAAAAATATTGCTTGTGCAAAGCAAGGCTTGAAGGAACTGCTCTTATAAATAAGTACAATTCGGGTTATAGCATTTCGGCGAATAAGATGCTCGTTTGAGGTAATAAGGATAAAGTATGGATAAAATGATAATAAACACTGAACCGACGGGTTAACGTTGGAGGGTTAAACCAAATCGTAGGAATGCATTAAGGCTGATCTGGTAGATTCGGGTTTGGAAGGGCGTCACTGAACTGATGTATCTAAATAGCGATTGATGGTATCGGAACTGAACCTTCAGGTCCGCTAAACCTTTATTTTTATTACTATACCAGTTATTAATAATTACTTTATTCTGGTAGAATTTATACGTTGATACTCTTCCCAAAGACGATTCTAAACCTTGCCTTAATTTATTTCAAAAGCAGATGTCTTTTTTTTCCTTCATCCTGTCTCCTTATAAAGAAACTTTGTTTATCATTAGTCCCGACGACGAGGAATATAAAGTATCAGAATTGGCACCTATTAAAGTCCCTACACGATAGACAAATTCGGCAACTAAGATATATATGTATATCTATACGTGTATATATAGTATATATATTAAGGAAATATAGTAGAAGATAAACTGTCACCAATAGGGAGCCAGTAGCCGACGGATATAGATGCTATCTACAGTAGTTATTTATATTGGTCCGAGGATATTAACATAGCCTGTGTTACTGCTTTATCCCAACTGCCGCTCTTTGAATCGATAACAATTCATAAAAATCGAGCAGCTGCTATTCGAGGCCGATCTCTCTTCCATCTTCTTTTTTGGTTCTGCCCTAATAGACCGATCTGGAAAGAATTATAACTTAATTAAGAGCTTCCATATTTGGTCCCAGGAGGTCCGTAGATTGATTTCTGTACATTGTAATATCTGATAATTAAACAATTATGTTATCTTTGTACATCTTGTGCAGATGGGCCGGGGACCTCTTTAGGCTATTATTAAGAGATATTCCTCAGCTGTTCAACCTAAAATTAAATATGTCCCTAATAGCGTCACCGCTATTAATAAACCATTCCAGGCAATCGTTTGTGATTTTTAAAATTATCGAGAATTATATATTATAATTATGTAGTGTTTAGGACAGGACATGTATAGACTTGTTTTGACCTACACTGTGGGATCGAACGCACAGAATGCAAACAATTTACATATTATTATTGATGATAATTTTTTATGATTTCCAAAGATGGACCAGGCTGCATTTATGTATTAATTTTTTTTTTTTCCTCCCGGGTGATTATGATAGGAATCAATAATAGGTGTGCATTGTGTTAAAAAGAAAACTCTTTTCAATATAATGCATATCTTATAAACATAATAAGCATTTGAATAAAAATAATAATCTTTTAGAGCATTTATAAATACAATACTACGTTTTAGACATGGTATCACACAAAAGTCTCCTTTGAAAACTGAAGAAAGAAGTTTTATCTTTTCAACCAGTACAATTCACTTTACAATAATTACAATAACTCATTTGTGAGTTCCCGAATGCACGATGATGTTTCTAAATTTATATTTGATATGCATTAACGACATCCCTATGTCGAGAAAATTATATTCTCAATATTCTATTTTTTTTCTCACCATCCTATTAGTATTATTATCTGAAACAATATATAATACAGTTAAATATGAATATGTATACAATAATGTTACAGTGCTCATATTTATATTCTAGTTTTTTTTTCTCACTCTCCTTTTACTGTCGCTGAATCACATACAATACATACACTTATCATAAAAACATTCCATATGCCATAAAAATATTATCGTTACATATTCCAGTGATATTGCTCTTGTCACGAGAACGGCTAACACCAAACAAACCACTTTCATATTCGAACATAACCAAAAATCGAAAGTGAAGCCAAAAAGGTCATGCACACGAAAGGAAGGTTCATGTTTAGATTAATAGTAATTACCGTCATTGAAATCTGAACTGAAGCAGTAGTCAGCTACTGATTGGCTGGCACTTTTGTGCTACGGCCCTGAAAGAATTGTGAATGTATTTAAGGTTATTTTTTTTCTGTGCCCTTTATTTGTTTTAATACATTTTTTTTAAGTTGTTGTCCACCAACATATTGTGCGAATTTTGTGTAAAAAAATATGTACACTTTTTAGCTTTCTATCTTTGGGCAGGAAACAATTTTAAAGTGTTGAAGTTAAATTAATAAAACTAAATAATGTCAGAATCCTGCAAACAGTATCTGATAAGTGCGATATGACCTGCTGATCTAAACATGAATTCCATTGAAACGTGCTGAAAAGGAAAACAAATAGCTTTAAAACAAGCCATCAGAGAATTCTTATTTTCTGAATTCCAAATCGGATTTCTATTCTCGCCACTCACGGGACAATCTCACCTCACTTTACTTTACTAAATTAAATGATTACTCGTTGTGAGATGTCATCCAATTTCTAATTTATCTGCTAATTATTTCTAATTAATATTTTGTGGGCAATTCAGTATTTTCCTTCGCTTTATTACTTTTGCAGTAGTAATTGCATGGACCATCGAAGAGATGAAGAGCAACAGAAGAACTCTGGATACCAATAACTGATACTATTTCTTCATGAATAATTGTTCTTTGATCCAGAACCTAAACCTGATTATCACATTTCGTTTGAATGAAAGCACTAGTAGCTTAAGAGACCGAGAGGAGAAAAAATCGGTTATCTACCCCCAACTTTTTAACGACGTTTAATTTAAAGAACTATTTATAATTACGAGTCGAAATGGATGAATCTGCCATGTTTAGTTAAGAGGAATGAAAATGAATTTTGTTTTCTATTGGGCTCTTGTACTATAACTAGAACAGATGGGTTTGGTTATAAGCAACATATATGTGTCTTTAATAACATACAATTATATGGTGAGGTATTTTTATGTCACTTATTTTTTTATTGATAGATTTATTTATTGATAGATATTACAATCTGCCACACAGTTGTGGGCAGTAGGTTATAGTGATGAATGATCTCATACATACTAAAATAAAAATAAAATTAAAAAAAAATAAAATAAAATAAAATAAAAAAAAACATCTCTCTGAATAAATATTTTCATTATATCTTCAAACAAAAGAATAAACAAGATGAACATAACCAAACTATCTGTATGAAAAATAAATAAATAAATAAAACTAACATAATGATAAAATAATATATACAATATTTACACAATTGACCTGAGCAGGATCCCTGAACCCACTCTATCCCCCACGTATGAGGGGTAGAGCAGAGCTCAAAAGATCCCAGCGCATCCCTCTCGCCGCATCACTGGTAATGTATGTCACTTAGGGAGTCGAAAAACTATAAACTCTATATACATACATGATAAAACAACTATCGATCGTCCCCACAGCTCATAACACGTTATGCCTTATAAGTAACTGACACATCTAAAATCCCACAGAAAACATCAGCTGATACTATCTGAGGGAGCCTAGTTACATCTGATGAATTATACATCGGCCGACATATCGATAGTACGTGCTGTGAGTAGGACTTTTAGTAATTAACTTAGCAGTGACATTAGTTAGCGGACTGTCTCCTGGGGGCAGCACGAGTGGCCTGTCCATCGGGTAGTCGCTACAGGGGAGAGAGAAAGCGGAAACATGACGCACCGGCCAATAGTCTGTGACAGGGAAACGGATGTCACAGTTAACGACAGAGATCTTGAAATAGTCGAGTAATTAGCGGATACGAAGGAGATATGTCTCGCGGTTGACATCTTTTTTAGAGCTCGATGAGCTCAATAAGCTACCTCAAATATGGTGATTCTCTCATAAATTTGACTCTTTTGTTACTGTTGTTCCGACGGAGACCCTCACCTCCAAATATTTTAGTAGAGTCCTCACAGAATTACTCGGCAAACCTCAGCTAAGTATTTCACTGTATACCTTCAAGTACCTACGGTAGAAAAGGTTGTATCCAATTTGATATATGTAAAACATACGTAGAGTGATTTAATAATTAATGTTTTGTTTTCTGTTTTAGAGGGATCCGGAAAAAAAAAAAAATTGTTCATACTAATCACTTACCTCATCTCCAGATATAATTGCAAGCGTTTCAACAGAACGATCATCTCAATACAAAGATAAGCACTTCACTAGGACATTCAAGTACCCACGGTAGAAAAAGGTAGTCCTCAATTTGAATTATGTTTCTCCTTCACACAATGCAACTTACTAATTCATGTCTATTTCTGTTTAGAGAGATCAGAAAAAAAAAATATATACATAGGGTCTTCAGCGACCAATTCCTGAAAGAGGTTATCAAAAAACTGGTATTTTGTTCGAAAAACAAGGAATCATCACTTCATTTTGGCATATATATTCATTTAAAGCAGATAATTATAAAATACTTTAAAGTGAATTTAAATTTATTAATTTCGATTATTAAGCCTATTAATTAAAAATTTCGGAGATTTCGGGATGGCTCGTTACTAAGCATAACGCAGCGTAAAAATATTCTTTACGATACTCATTAGTTATTGGGTTTTAAAGGCGGTAAAGAAATTAGTGAATAGACACATCAGCCGTTTTCATATTTGATATTCCCTAATTTTATAAAATAATTAATTCAAATAATATACAATTGTTTAATACTTTGTCGTGTTTATGTTACTTTGTTTCTTGGATTGCTTAGTGTTGGTAAAGAAGTTAACCTCTGGTCTAAATTAAAAAAAAGTATAGAATTAAAAAAAAAAAATCTAATAAAATAAATTAAATACTAGGTAATGATTTCAATAAATGGTCGTACTCATTTCTATTATCTACAATTTCTACAAGGAGGTCTAATACAATAAGCTTCTAACTAATTAAATGAATTGAAATGTATATAGTTTTGTTAATCACCATCATTCGCATTTGTGTTGTGAAAATATTGAGGGGATTAGGTAAGAACATAAAGGTAGAAAAAAAATGAAGTTAGTTTTAAGTTAGTGGGAAACTACTTAATAATGACTATTTATGGATAAGAAAACAAATTTGTTACTTTTGCTTCATATACTTGCGCCTCAATGAATTATATCGTGTAGCAAAATTATTTGTATATTATAACCTTCAGTTAGATTTATGACATATGCTGTTAGGCCTGCACATTATAAAATAAATTTAATAATATATATGTAATTGTTGGATATATATATAAATAATTCATGAAGAAACAGCTAAATTTCTGTATAAGTTTTGTATTCACTAATTTAGAAGCATGTTAATTAAGAGGTTATTTAATTAAGGAAACAGATATTTTCATGTTGGAATGAGGAGGAATCATTGCTAATTAGCAACACAAATGTATTATCCATTTATCACAAATAACTTTTACGAAGTTATTTTTTTTTTTAATTAATTTTTTGAAGGCTTCATTTTACTTACTTTCTCAAATTAATTTCTGAAATATGTGTTACGTCATTTATTTGTTCATGATATATAAAATTTCAGACCAATTGTGAAAGATTTAATTATTATCACAGATCTGACCGCACCCATTTTCATTGGGGGGTCCACTTCTGTCAAAGAAGTTATAATTAATAACCCATCGCACATTATTATTTGTCATATGTATTATTTTCTCTAAATTAATTTTATTTACAATCTTCTTTTCAGTGTTTATACAATGTTCAAATCTTTCTTCTTATTTATATCGTAAAATCTTTTTATTTTGGTTGCAACAGGTTAAACAATAATTATTTCTTCTTCAAATGCTTCCTACAATTTACTATTAGCGCATTACGAAAAATAAAATATTATTCTGTAGTTCAATAAGTGTTTTATACGTGACGGATCTGTAACTTCAAAAATATCAATTGGACGAGAATCAAACTATCCAATTGTTGAAATAATTAATTTTGTTAATATTTCTTATAACGAATATATCTTTTATTTTGTATTCCTTATTATAAACTCTTATTTTAGCTATTGAGGAGCACTGACCAGTATCTTCAGTGAAGATATTTTGGAATATTTATTTGGAAATTTACATGAATAGAATTTCGAATGGTCGACACCATATTTTTATGTAGTTAAAATGTCTGGAATAAAGCTGCTAATTGTGTTTGGGGAGCTTTTTTTTTTTTTTAATAATACGAGGAAAATTATTGTTATGTCAAATTTATCTAAATTGTTAAATTTCATACATTGCCTGTGCGTTTGATTGAAAATGAAATTGAAATAATCCTTCGAAAATTGTAAGCAGGTTTTACAATAAAAATACCAAAGTTGTCTTTTCTTAATAAATAAGTAGAGAAATAAGTAATATTGTAATTTACATTTTTAAAATATATATTACATTAATTTATTTATGTTTTTAAATATATATATAATTGAACGTATAAATTCAAATAATGAAGAAGATGGTCAGGGTTGCGGTCAAAAGAGAAACAAAAATGGTAAACATCTATTTATTTACCGACATTTTGTCCCGCTTTTTAGAGCTTCATCAAGGCTGTTCAAGTTGATAGCTTTGGCGAATTTTCTAAAAAAAAAAAAGAAACTCTTTTCAAAACTAAAAAAAAGTCGCCAAAGTTATCAACTTGAACAGCCCTGATGAAGCTCTGCAAAGTGGGACAAAACGTCGGTAAATAAATAGTTGTTTAGTATTTTTGTTTCTCTTTTGACCGCAACCCTGACCATCTTCTCCATTACTTATATTTTTAATTATTATTATAATATAGTATTATTTATT
>NW_027108400.1:113383-139610 GCF_000696795.3 Halyomorpha halys
TATTTAAATCTCAATAGGAATACTCCCACCAAGATATATTAAAAATACATTCTAGTAATTAATTAAGAATAAAATTGAGTAATAATAAACTGACATCTGAACTGGTTTTAGAGTTTACCAAAACTTCACAAAACGGACTTGAACCTATTGTGCATTAAGATGTCGAAATGTAACATAGATATGAGAATTTATACTAAGATAAGAGTTAGATAGTAAACAGTAGCTATTACTGACATAAATCCTTAGATCCGTACTGACCCTACATTGACTGCGAACTGAGATTGCGGATCAGGTACCCAATTTACCAACCAGTAACGAGCCGGACGAAGTTCCTCTTCATAAGAAACATTTACTTAGGTAATAAGAGCCAGTTAGTATCGAATTAAGAAGAGACAATGGCGTAGCTGTAGAACAAGAAATGTTCTAAAAAGCTCCCCCGAGATTTATGTGAAAGAGACTACTAAGACGACACCTGCCTCCATATTCATCCAGGATTCCAGCGGCCGTTTTTGTCCCGAATCCTGGAGGAATATTGTTAATAACAGAAAGGGCATCTCTATTCATGGCACAACCCTCCCCGGAGAGCTTTTTGCCTCTGACACTGACGGATGTCCTTCGAGGACTGATTTATGCTCTCTTGTGTTTTTCCCCGGCCAGGACATCATTACCTCATGGCCTCCTTGTTACTTGAATGAGACCGCTCTCATTCAAGTCAATCGTCCTTTAGCCTAAGTGGACGATCCTCCACATCGCATTGCTATTCCTCCGGCGTACACCGGGCCCGGCCTACAACCTGCACCGGGGTACTCACACCCCGTCCGCGTCGTCTGGTCTTTTGTGAGGATCGGCTGTCTCTTATATCTTCTTCAAGTGAAGCACTGATTGTATTCTATGCTCTGGAAATACCGCCAAAGAGGATAAAAGGACTATTTATTCAACTATTAAGGCAGGAGGAGGTAAAAATTATTATTAAACGTTATAGTTTTAAATTATATCTATGCCAATAAATTTTTAATAAAATATAGTAAAGCTCCATAAGATTAATTGCTCACATTAAATTTCAACCACATAGATTTGAATCATAGAAATACCGTTAGACAAGTCAGCAGTAAACGTTTCGCCAATACACGTATTAGGCCAAAAAATCACAATATCACGTGTACGAAAACAAAATGTAGCACATATCACAGCCTAAGTCCAAAAAACACATTGTTTTAAGAATAAAAATAAAGGAAAATAAGATTAGCTAAGTAGTGGTTATTTTGATGGAGTTTTGTAATGTGTTTTGTTCTCATCATACTTGAATTGGCATTGGCGGAACATTAGCGCATGAATTGTTTTCCAGTATTTTGGAGGCACATGGCTTTATGTTTGAAATTGTTCCAATTTCATCTTAAAATTTTTTAAAATTATACAAGAGTCATGAGAAGAACTTTCAGTTTCTAAGTTTCTTTATCTTTAGTAATATCTTATTTTTAGGGCTACTGCTACTGATATGTTGAGGTACGAACCTTAAATTAAACTTTTCATTTCATAACAAAATTTATTTCTCATCGTTCCACCACTAAATTTTTTCAAAATCTTAATTTTTTTTCACTGAGTATGGAATAAAATTTATAACCTGCATTTCATTAACCTAATTGCTATTATTTCTACAGTTAAAGCTTTAACCTGATTCAAAAGCTGAATAAGCGTCATACAGCTGCTTTGCTTGAATAGTAGCACATCAAACAATTTTTTAAATTTTATTTTGCGCTTGAGGTTTCCTTAGCTTATACCGCTGATAAGTTATACCGTTGAGTTAATGTGTAATAACTGATATCTGATAGGGAACGTCTGTTTGAACTATTTCAGTAAATAAAGTAACCACAATATACGTTACAATAACTTTGGGATACGTTCTTCAAAACACTATCATCGTTTATCTTTTTTTGTCAGATTTGTTACTATTGAAGCAAAGCGATACGTTATGTAAATTCCTAACTATAACTATATGTAATTCTTCTACTATGGATATTTATGGAATCAAGAAGGCGTATATTAGGAACGTAGGTTTAAATGAGAAGTATGACTTCAAAAGTCACTTTTGGAAAATTACTAAAGGGCATAAGTCAAATATTTATTGACGAATTAGATTTTAACAATTTAAAATTTCAGGGGAATTTCACTTGTTTTAGGCTTATCAGAAATAATTATACGGAAAACTATAATTTGAGAGCGTAAAAATTTCACTGAGTGTACAATAGAGATTATGAGGAAAAGATTGTCCAGGATGTGATCAGTAAGGATACATAAATAAGTAAAACTTATTTATGTATCCTTACTGATCGCATCCTCATCCATCTTCTATTCATATTGAATCTACGGTTAACCACAAACACCTCAATAGAGATTCCTGTGTAATAAGTGCTAGTTTTAACAAAGTGAACAGAGCCAACAATGTTTTGTGGTACGACATTTGAATATTTTTTATTTATGTTCTCAGTGTTTTACCCCATTTGACTCATATTTTAGTTTTTACTTTATCATTTGTATATTCATCCCCAAAAATGTGAGGAAAGTCAAGTAATATCTATTTATCAGACTATAAATAAAATTAAGGATTGTTCGGAAGTTGACCAAAAAGTTTCTGATATTGATATTGTTATAGCAGAAAATAATTATGATTTATTTGAAAGCGAAACTGACAAAGAATCTAATAATGAAAATTACCTCAGTCTGTGATACTATCTTTGGATTTCAGTTGGTGCTATAAAAGCAAATCCCCGAGTTAAGGGTTACAACTCCGTCCTTAGAATTTTTATTTTCATGATACAAATTGTCATTGTTGTATAAAATAATGCTCTACATAATAATAATAGCCTTTATTTTTTCTGAGACTAGTCCCTTTAGAATAATATTATAGGCATCAACAAGGCATTTGCATTTAGAGTATAATAAAAAAAAAAAAATGAACCAGAAGAACATAAAATATAAGTAAAATAATAAATTTGAAAAAAAAAACAATAATATTTAACAGAATATGTAAACTAAGAAAAGAAAAGATAACAGATAAACCAAAACCATATATCATCTCATAAACTTCAAATAATATAAATGAAAAAGAATTAAACTCGAATGAAATAAAAATAATTAACAAAAAGGAACTTTAATTATAATTTTAAACATTTAATAATTATTAATATATATTTACGTGTTTAAAAAAAAATCGAAAACATCCAAATTTGGAAAATTATTTTTAAGAAATAAATAAATAAAAAAAAGTAAAATAAATTATGTAACAAATCATAAAATTCATTTATTAATGAAATAAATGCTGATTTAAATATATAAGTATAAGATTTCTGCTTATTTTATACAAGGGTGGCTGTCAAAATGGTATAATTATAGCAGTAAACCTATTTATTAATAAACGACGTTTGACTCCATTTTGCTGTACATTAGGACTGAGTACGGAAAGTAGAATGGTTGATTCAACTTTCAAGACTCAGCCCTGCAATGTTGGGCAAACGTCAGTTACTAATAAATAGTTTTTAAAGATTATTTATTGGGTCACCAGCCCGACCATCTTCCTACAATCACCACATACAGTCTCAACCTTTCAAGATTTTTATTAATAAAGCAAAATTGAATTTGTGGATTTTTTCTTCTATCCTTAATAAGAGTTGGCATTAAACAATAAGTATTCTTGAAATGATTTAGCTCTATTACGAGAAACCTGGAAACGAATTAGCCAGAATAGTATTAAAGTTTCTTGTATCTTAATTGTTAATTAATGATCTTCTTCACGGGGGTGTGGTTAGCAAATAAAGAAAAAAATATTTATTCATGCCGACGTTTCGCCATGAGTTTCAGGTCTTCATCAGGGAGCTTACGTCAGAGATTCTGGCTAAAATGTTTGGCCAATTAAACTCAGTTAATTTTATGCCCTAATGAAGACCTGAAACTCAGAGCAAAACATCGGCACGAATAAACAATTTTTTCTTAATTTTTTTTCTGATTACACCCTCCTACCATCTTCTCCACTTATTTTTTTTTTTTTTATAGCACTGGTCGAGAAAAATAAGTATTTAGCTCAACTACATCGTCGTATCACCTTATAACATTTTCCTGCAACGTACTGTATATGAACCATGCAACATACATGGTTGATTAATCAGATTCGAAAACTTTTACCAGTTTGAACAATTCAAAGTTTAAGACTTTTGTATCGTATGTATTGAAATTTTAAAAATGGGATTAATTTTTGCTTATAGAAGTTGAAAGCACCATAACTTCGCTGATACGCGATTAGCGAAGAAGTTGCTGTTGTAACACTTTTACTTTCAGAAGCCATGTTGCCCTGACCACTCGTTAATCAGAACGTCGACAGCACCCTTACCTGTCACCTTGGTTTATTTATCAGGAGTGGTTAATTACAGGTTAGCACGTGCCTAGAATCCAACATAATGGGCTATCATTATCTCCTCCACTAGAGTCTCGTACTTTATTACAGATGGATGATATGTTGTTTGGAGAAAATTACAGAGATGGTTTCCTTTTACGATAACGGTCAGCTTGCGATATGACGGAGCCTCAGCTGTAAATTCCGAGTTGGACCATCTGGTCAGCTATGTCTACTATTAACTGAATGATTTGTGTTCTCAGGAAGTGGTGACAGCTTATAAATACGTCATAGGAATCCCAAATATGTTTTAATTTATTTCACGACAGCTATGAATGTTCTATAAAGAAAAAAAGAAAATTGATTAAATTCAGATGTTATCAAATATCAGATTAAAATACCTGATATTTATGAGATATGAACAAAATGACATATACATAACATTTCACGGAACCTGCATTTATTATTAGCTAGTATAACTATTTAATGTTTGACTTGACGGATCTAGGTTAAAGCTTCCACAAGATTAAAGTGGCTCCACTATTTAAATTAGGGGACGCTCAGGGAAACTTTAGGATATGGTGCCCTTCAAATAATTTTCTGTGCAACTTTAGGATATCAACGGAATTAAACAATACACTATTAGAATGATTATTTATTTAATATTTTAAAGTTGACTAACTTTAAAGTTACATAGCCTAGAGTGTATGTCAGGGGTGTCACAAAGGAATGCCATTCTCTCAAAATATTAAAACAAATAAATAAAAAATGAAATATACAGTGAATTTTTTTTCATGTTTATCTGAATACTCTATACTCTACTATAACAAGGGCTATTTTTTATATTATAACAACTGGACAAGGGTCCCTTGATTTTTTTAACCCAAATATGTTTGGGCTAAAAACTTTTGGGGATCCCTGTATTAGAGATACTTTCATTTCTAATTTTTATAAGAAAATCATGAATTACTTCTTCAAAGTAAATTCCTTAAAGTTCCATGAAAATCATTGATAAACTGCACTATCTTTTTTTGACGTTATCATACTTATAGGTTCATTTGTTGTTGATGGCAAGGGTTAGGGGTCCCTATGGTTCGCTGAGCCATGGGCCAGTGCCCAGTGTGCCCCTAGTGTACAGACGCACCCTAAGCGTATCCGTTGTACCAATTTAGATTTGAAAAAAAAAATGGTAAATTTAATTTAATGATTGTTTCTCAAATATAGGATAATAATCTAGAAATGGTTAAACAATTTTGTCAGTACTAATTTTTCTTTCAGTCATCAGTTTTGAAAAATATACAGTGTTGATAAAAAATAAATTTAAACAATAAAAAAGAACTAGCATTATTATTATTTTTTAAAAATAACTTAGTTAAATACTCAAATACTGAAGATGGAAACAAAAAAAATATATTTCTTTTCTGAAGACAGCACGGTTTCAAATACGCTGCTACTACACCATAGATCATATAATAGGTATTAGATACAAATTATCTGTTTCTATAATAATTCTTACTTACTAAATCTTTGACTAGTAGCAACAATACCCAAGACCGAATTAAATAAAATATTTATAGTTATAGCATAACTAGTGGAAAGATTTAGATTTAGTCGTAATTTTTGGCAGGGAAACGTTCTTTTTGTGTAAAACTCAACATTTTAGCCTTTTTTTAAATTTTCAGCTATCATATCTCAAGAACTATCAGTTTTTATTTCTTTTTTTTAATAATTCTTAAAATTAAAGTAAACAATATTTTCAAAACTTTATGTCTTTAAAGATTTTGCTACCAAGCCACAAGATAGATCTGTAAGATGAAGAATTTCTAATAAATGCAATTAAGCTTTTTTTAAAGATAAACATTAACAAATGATGCAGGCAAAATTTCATACATAATTTTTACATCATGTTTCATTTTCGATTGTCTTCCGACGCCTCAAGAGCTCACTTATAAAACGATACTTTTGGTTTTTTTGAGTAAAACGTTATAAAACTCCCTTCGAAATGTTTGGTTTGACCTAGGTATACCTGGCACAGACTAGTTAGTAACAGGCATTTTGCGTTGATAGTGGGGTAAAACCAGACTGCTATAAGGGATTTTTTTAAGCTCTCTTCACTAAGAGCTGAAAATTGGTATCGGTTAAATGCGCTTTAGCGACGTCACCAATTGGTTGAAAATAAGATAAACATTTCTTTGTAATTTTTTTTCAGTATATAAAGAAACAAAATTGTTTTCTGATCTAGCTGGTCGTTAAAGAACAATAATTATTACCACGTTTTCTTATGGTACGTCTAGTCACTGGTTAATTATAATAATGCCCTAACTAATATTTATAAATACAGTTCTATGTAATGTTACGTAAAAAGTTTGGCAATTGAAAAACCTACAATTCTTAGCCTCTAAAAATGGGGTGTTGCCATCCCATGCCACATACAAAATAATATGGACAGTAAAATTTTTTAAATAACGTATAATATACATTTTTTTCTATTAAAATCCTAATGAAAGATATTATTCTCTCATTTCAATGACAAGACATCCAACTGTAGTTTTTCTGAGAAGAAATCAAAGCACGAGACAATAAAAGTTTCTTATTCTGTTATTTGTTACTTATAGATTGCCATTATACTCTTGATATCTATGATAATCCAATAATTTTTGTGTAATTCGTTATTGTAAATTCTAAATAATTAACTAATTGAAAAAGAAGCATTTTGTATGCAACAAATCGATTTTTTAAAGTATTATTCTTACTTCTTAACAATAATGTATTGATTTAAAAAGTTAACAATAGAACAGTGTTAAACAACCGGACCGAAAACAATAGAGTCGTAATTAGAGGAAATTAGTTTCAATACGCACCAGCAGAGAGCTCTTGGTACTACATTATTAGCTCCATTATTTGTAAATGTATTTATTCGATTTTAAAATAGATTTTAATATTATGGGATCAAGTTATTGAAATCTGTAGTACCATGTGATTCCTAGATATGCTTTATTTAAAGATATTTTTAAAATTCAATGTAAATATTTATAAACAAAATTTTATTAAATTCCTAAATGAGAAAATGTTATTAATATAAATAGACGAAAAAATGGGTTCTAAGCGTATAAAACGTTTGTAGAAGTAGAATAATCGATTTAGATTCTTTCCAATAATATAACGCATAAATTGCACTTTCAATAATATAACTTGTAGTTTGTACTTTTGTAGCTTGTTATTTTGTTACGATATTGTAACATATGCAAGACAAAAGACTGACATAAATCATTTCTACTTTATTGTGAAACACAGCCCTTTTATATTATCCTGAATCAATATTGAAATACAATATTAAACCGATTATTTTACTTCTACACCTTTATAGTTACATTATGATTATTAATTATGCTTTTAATATGTTTATAGTGAAATACCTAATTTCAATGGTTCTATATTGTATTAATAACTATATTATTGAATTTATGAAAATATTAACTTCTATAAATTGAATTTATTAAGTTTTAAATGCAATACTAGTTGAAATTATTTGAAATTGTAGTTGTAGATTTTTATACTTGACTAAATGTGCTAGTATTATTTTGTTAATACTATTATTTCAGCTAGGTAGATTAGAGGTTATATTGCATATATAAAAAGTTTTTTTTATATGTATTATCAGTACTTTATTTATTTGGAAATCATAAAAAGCTTATTATTTTTTATTTATTTATTTTTTTAATCACGTATCGGCCACTCAGGACCACGCGAATTTCATTTCAATTTCAAGACAGGCTTCTGTGGGAGTCTTGATTTTCTTTCTTCCCATCGCAGTTTCATAATCCTCTTCTACCTTTCTTTTCTTTCTTCGGTCCACTTCGTACTCCTTTTCCTCTTCCAATATTTTCAGTGTTTTCCTGTATGTATCTCTATCTAGACAGTCGGTATCTGAAATTTTAAGGTTCTTTAATTTTTCTTTTATTTATATTGTGTATCCTCCCATGCTTTTGTAGCTAATAATAATGTTTAAGATCTCTTTGATCAATCATTCCTCCTTTATCTTTTTCATGTGCCCACGGAACATCGGCCTTTCGATTCTTATCTCGGTTCAAGGTCTTTGATTTTTCTGTAGTTCTCTTCATTAGATCTTCACCTATAACCTTCTTGTGTTTTCCTGGGCTCATAGATTTTTCTCATGAATTCCTCCTTTCTCTTCTTAGCAGCTTTTCCAAATAGGGTAGGCATCTGGTCTCGAGCCCGTACAAAATCACAGGCCTTATCACTACACTGTAATGCCTTAACTTTGTATTGCAGAGGTTCTTTATTGTAAATTTTGCCTGTTTGAAAGCTTAAATTTTTTAATTTTCTCTCGGATGCTCTCTTTCTCAGAACAGTTGTGACATTTTATTTCTCCCAAATACTTAAACTTTCTGGTCACTTTATTTTTCCAAATTTAGTGTTCACTATTCACTATTCTCTTGAAATTTACTTTAGTTCAAAAGCTCTGTTCTTTTTTAGTTAGCTCCGTTTTTTTCTCATTTTAATAATTAACAGCCAAAACGGCCTAAACAGTGAAAATAAACTGCGCCGTTGGCCATAGTTCACGCTCCTTAGTTTCCACACTCTCTGGGCCACACTCGGCATTTCCATAGGTCCGGGCAGAATGAAGACCATCGGCTCGGAAACAATTATTCGCAACAGCGGGAGGATAAATAGTGGGGCCGTGGAGACAAAGCGGTCGAGTCGTAAAGTCTTATTTAGGAGGTCCTCCGGGTCCAGGATTTAAATATTCAGGATCTAACAGGCTAATTCAGGCCGATTTAAAAGTCTAATGTCCTGGAGGGTCCTGGGCTGAAAAATAACGTCCGTGCGGTGGTGGGTGCTGTCCCTAGAGACCTCCGCTGCCGGTGTGGTCTCGGTCTTCGCCGGTCGATGTCGAAAGAAGGAACAAGGAACGACGTCGAAGATTCAGGTAATGGTAATTATTATTCCTTTTAAGACAGCTGTAAAGAAATATTGCCTTAATAACCTTTCTCTCTGACTTCACACACACGTATTATGCCTAAAAATATTTATTATTGAAATCAGAAAGAGAATAGAAAATATATTTTTATGATATATATTAACCCAAATTATTTTCTTCTAAAAATTTGCAAGAAAAGTAATAATAGAAATATGAATTCCTATAAAACCTTAAAAATTTACATATTTATTGTCTAAATAAAATAATTTGTATCCAAGTTAAGTCTCAAAACACTCTTTATTATTTCTTTAAATGTACAATGTTTCGGCCAATTCGGCTATCCTCGAGGACAATATATTAAATAACAGGTTTTATTATACAAGCATTGTTTACAATATTAACAAACATCATTATTACTAATAAAATTAGCAAACCTTAAATATAAACTTACACCTCACATCCAATAATTTAAAAACGTTTTTTACTTTTCTACTAAGGATATTAATTTCAGTCAAATCACCCTAGGAAACAGAACAATAGGGAATCATATTGATTAATAAACAAGCTTGCCTTAGCTTATGTCTAAGTACTTATTTTGTCACTTTTCTATTAAATTTTAAAACTTTTAATTACAGTTTAACTTAATACTATTAACAAACACAATTTTTAACATTCCTTACACTCAGGTCAGGCATATAATTTATTTATTTATTTCAAACTGTATATTCAAACTCTAAATTCTAAAATATATCTTTTATAAATTAATTTTGCTTAAAATCTCTGTATAGTATTGGTTCAAATTTCATGTATCCGTTTTAAAATTCACCTTATAATTAATGTTTTCTGACACATAAATTGGTTCAACTATTTTCTATTGAACGTATTACTTTCTTTATGTAAAATCATGATATCTAAATTGAATTTGGCTGGCTTTTAGAAGGATGCTGGTTTATTGGGGTTCTTCTCCTTGTTTCCCATATTGTTGCTGCGTGGATAAATTCTATCACCCAACAATTGTTTATATATATAGCTGGACAATTTAAACAGAAAATTTTAATTCTTTGTATCTATTTTGTCCTATAATAATTTTCAATTTTATTGTTTAATCTGTAACATAAAGAGTATTCGTCAATATCGTGATCTTTAAATGATTTCTGTAAATCTTCAAATAATATCTTTATGTAATCAATCTGTTGTAACCATGGATGGGGGTCAAGCATTCATTACCTGGGACCTCTACAGCAATGAAAAAAGTCGACAACCCCAAGCCGGATACAAACCTGTGCCATTAAAGTTCCCAGGTGGCAAAGATCTGGCCCTCAACCATCTGACATACGGACTTCCCTTTTTGTAATTGAATCCATAAAACTTCATATTGATTGCTTTACTAATTATTATTATGTTATCTATTCTATTGTTGGAATAATTAAGGTTAATATCCCAAATCTTGTAAATTAATTTTTTTTTTGTTTGGATAAAAATTGTTTTTTCATATTATGTGTTATTGAAGATTGTATATTTTCTTGGGAATACCACAATTATTTCTTTAAAAAAATTCCGGTATAATAATACTAAATTCTCCAATTTCAGTAAGAGGGAAATTTTAATTTAATGATGGTGTTCAAAGCATTATTTGAGGCAATATTAAGATATGGTATCGAATGCTACGGTGGAGGTGCCTAATGTTGTTCTTCATGATCTACAAATTTACATAATAGAAGTTTGAAAACGATAACATACAGCTTACAAATATCACAGATAAATATCAGCAGTCAAAGAAACGAAACCTAATAAATTAAAACAAAAAACACAGAACATTAATCAATCCCTATGAGAGTTCTGTGAAAATAAAGATAAATGATGATTTTGCAAATGATAATTCTATTTCACTTTTCGAATAAAATCTACAGTAAAAATGTTTATTTATTAATTATTTATTTATTGATAAAAATGTTTAATTTTTTACTCATCTACAAATAATTTAGTGATTATTTTTTAGATAGATAAATTACGTATTAATTTGACACATATCCAATACATAAAAAAATATTAATTTTTTCAATCATTCAAAAGAATATTTCATTTAGATTTTAACTTTCATTCCTTTCAATAAATCTGGAGGATTTCAGTATCTTTAAACCACCTGAGGATAGTATGACATATTTAAAAAATAACAGCTAAATATTTTAGTGAATAATAAATAATTTAAACAAATTATAATAAAGAAGTATATTAACCGTTAAAGAACTTTTTGAGATTTTATATAAGGAACAAATAATCATTATTTACATTTTTATTAAAATAAATTTGGTGACAAAAAAATTTTGTTGCCATGGCAAACTGAAGAGAAAATTGCAAAAATAAACACAAAATCCGGTTTAGGTATGTCCTTTTTTTTTAGTTAGTATAATAACATTATACATTGTTACATATAAATGCATTGTTATGTATACATTCACCTTAAAATATATTGTAGTGCTTTTAAAATTTTTCATAGATACTTTAATAACGAATTATGTGATCATATATATAATTAATCAAAATAATAATAGATAAAAACAGAGATTTTCATATTTATTTATATAGATTAAAGCATTTTTAAAATTTGAGTCTTATGTAAATTTGATCATTACAAATTTATAATATAGAGGTAATTCCAATTTCTTGAGCTTTATCCTCTACTCTGAGTAGTTAAGAATTTGGGAAATATTTTTTTTAAGTTTCTGATTTTCTTGGTTATTTCCTTATTGCTGCAGACCCCTTAGTTGTCGTTACACGTAATTTAAAGATTAAAACTGTTAAATAAACCACTAACGACTAGAGATGGGATTTTTATATGACTAAAAATTCAAAATATGTAAGCAAATTGTGTTTTTTTTTTATAGGACATAGAAACAACTCATGTAAAAATGAGATAATTAAACTCAAAAATACAAACAGAAAGTAAACAAAAATCTTACAAAACTTTTTAATTTGTTGAAAAGAAAATTTTAAAAACGCCAAAAATACATTTAATTGTAATGTTAGTCAGCTATCCTCATCTTTTTCATCAATAACTTTCCAGTGAAATACACCTTTAAGTTAAAAAAAACAGACCATCGATTATTGTGTCGCAGAATTGATTAGTCTCAATCGGAACACGAACACAGATATAAAGTAGAAAAAAAAATGAAAACAGTGAAATATTTAAAAGCATGTAAAATAAAATTGTTAAAAATATAACGAATTATTCCTGAAAATCTTGAAAATGTTAATAAAAGTTTTTAAAAAAATAAAAATTCCATCTATATACATTAATTAAAACTTGGGGATTTATTCAGGATCCTCTGCCAAGATTAATTTACCCTACAATTATTGCATGATCGATTCTTGTTAGTACACTCTATAGATTGGCTCAGATGTTAACCTCTGCATCTGCATGTTTGGTGGCTTCTTTGGTATCTATGTTTCTGATTCCGGAACGAGTTATATCAACTAAAATCAAGACCTACAACTCCTCTTCCCTTAATATCGACCGAAATTTCAATATATCCGACATATAGCATTCCTCGGCTTGAATGGGAGGATGTGAAGACAGTTATTGAATGGGAAAGGTATGTGAGTCCCAGCGACAGGGGGAAACTGGTTCTGTATTTTAAAAACGATCGTGCAGAGTAGAAAGGTTTTTTCCTTCAATATCCCAGTTGGTTATATTTCCAGCTGTGTAGAGACGGGTTTTCTTCTTGAGGTGTCCCTACGCCGAAGGAGATATCTATAAGGGAAAGGCAATAAGAAGGTCTCGGCGGGGCAAGATGGCGGGGAACCCGCCCCTCGTTCGCCTGTTTTTGTTTCAGACCGTGGGGGGAGGGGAAGAAAAAGTCAACTTGCAGGAAAAGGAAAAGAGAAGAGATCCTGGAGCGGAGTTATGGCTAGGTCAGTGAATCAGACCTCTGCGTCTTCAGGGTCTTCCACTAGTGTCTTGTATCGTCTAACTTAAATGAATACCTTAGTTAAATTATTTTCGAAAATATAAATTTTGGAGTAAAATTTTACAATTACGGGGTCTGAAGTTACTGATGAATTCAGTATGATCACCTCTGGTGTACCTACTATTCAATGTCATTTGATTTCCATATTATTTACTGAAATGAAATGGATTTATCGAACTGATCTAAAGTTAAAGAGTGGTAGAAGGATCTTAAACCTGAAAGCAAATATCATAAGACTGCTGACAGTTTTGAAATTAGGAACATAAATGAAGCAACTCATTATAACAACTCCAGTTCAAAAGAAGATTTTTTTATAAGTCCCGTAATTTTACATTCACTTTTAATTTATTTTACTTTCACTTATTTGTATATGAAATACATAGTAAGGTGAAGAATTGTGATCGTGAAATTTTCGAATTCACGTTTTCCGCGGAAATACACTTTTTGAGATTTCCTAAAAACAAATGACTATGTCATGCGAAAAGGTCTGTATTTGAGTGAACCAGCCTAGCTCAAAATAGTAAAGTTCATTAATCCTATATATGAGTCTTTTTGTTGACAGGACTTCAAGAGTGGTCATTCATTCTTGATACTTCCATTTTTTTCTATAAACTTCAAGCTGGTTAAATGGTTAACAGAAGATTTAATTAGTTAAGCCGTTATTTAGCAAAAGAAAAATACTTTGCAACGAGAAATGTAAAAACAGTACTTTTCTGAAAACAGTTGAAATTGGAGTCAGAAAATTAGCAAAGTAAAGAAAATTAGCAACGGGGGGGTTATTGTTATTGTTATTGTTGTTATTATTATTATTATTATTATTAATTATTATTATTATTATTGTTATTGTTGTTGTTGTTGTTGGTTGTTGTTGTTGTTGTTGTTGTCGTCGTCGTCGTCGTCGTCGTCGTTGTCGTTGTCGTTGTCGTTGTTGTTGTTGTTGTTGTTGTTGTTGTTGTTGTTATTGTTATTGTTATTGTTATTGTTATTGTTATTATTATTATTATTATTATTTGCGCGACAGTGGAGGTCCAATGCCTCCTGCGATGTACTAAGGAAATACATCGCACAAAGGGAAAGTATTGCTGCAGTGAATAATATGGAAACATATGTTCTGAAACGGGCGAGGATTAATTTCAAGTCAAAGTAGGGTGGTCTCTGAAAATTATGTAGTATTCATATTTAATTTTTCTTTAGCCCTCTTATGCTTCACAACTGCTTTTCAGCAAAAATATATTGTATGTTAATTTTAAATATTACTAATCCTGCTTACAAAATAATTTAAAGTTCTTATTTAATAAATATTTTTCGCAAGAGATCGCACCGTTTCTCAGAGGAACACTATATTAAAAAACATATACAAATCGATATTGATTTTAATCTTTAATGATACTTCAGTCATCGATTTTCATATTCCTTCACTTCATGAATATCAATATCCTGCTTTTATAGAGCTCTGATTTCATACCTTGGTTCTTCTATTCATATAATTGCATAACCGGAAATATTTTAAAAAAATCAGGTACTGAAAGTTTTATAAATATAATGTTTGTATTTTAAAGTTTTATAGCCTTTTTTTTTTATAGTGCAATGTATACAAGCAACGGGATTCCTTATCGTGTTTCCTCCGTTGCACTAAACCCAACGTCCCCGTGGGAGCGCACTGTGAACCACCTACCGTGACGCTGTCCCGATTTCCACAAGTTGTGATCCGTCGCCCTAATATATTCCTGATCCATATTCATGGGGTGCAGGTGCTCCGGGCGTTTTTCCTGTCCTCGACGTCCGGAGGAAAAATTAAATTCAACCGACAGTTCCAGGTGACGCTTCGTTATAATTATCCTAACGAAGTCGGAGCCGGGCAAAGAGAATGTATGCAGGAGGGAGGAGGGTGTCCGAGCGGGCAAAGAGGTCCTTCAGGATAACATTTTTCAGGAAGTGATTTTAATAACAGTAGTATGGAAGCAGTCACTGAATGGATGGAACGGCGCCGGTGTCATTTGTCGATCCTGTTAATATTCTGAAAGGTATTCTTTCATCTGTTGCTAAAAGTGTTCTTCACGAGGTAATTACATTTTAAATTCCTGCTTTATAAAAAAGAAAAAGAAAAAAATATCCCAAGGCATATCTGACAGTTGTTAATTCTCCATGACGACAGACATGCTACGTTTATCAGTGCAAGAGACACGCCAAGATTCATACTGTTTTCATAAGAAAGACAAATTTTTTTTTATTGTATTATGGACCTCACTTCGAACGTTACATATGGATTATAAGAGTGAAAAGATCGTCAAATTGAAGAGATATCTCTGAAACGTCTATTTAAATTTAAATTGTGAAGTAAACATTATAGTATTTATACTATGTCCTATGGATTATAAATAAAATATAATTGAAGAATGGAAGATTAAGGTGCGAAATAAACTACTACTTCATTGAATTAAATTTAAAATAGAATTTTTCGGACTTTCCTTTTGATGTTTTTTTTTTTTGTTTTTTTTAACAAAGGCTCATTTCTATATCACAGGTATTTTTCGCAAAGTAATTTATATCAGAGTAATACAGTCTTTGTTTACACACTTATAATGAACCTAATCTCAGTATAAAACAGTTTAACTTGTGAATGTATAAACTTTCACCTTAGAAAAATAATTAATGGGAAACATAAAATTTATAAGTTAATATAAAAATGGTGTAATGAGATTATGGATTGTGATTGCTCTATGTGCAAGATATCTACATGTTACTGCTATATGCTACATTACACTACATGCTAATTTGCGCATGTCCTTATAGTTGAGAGCACTGCCAGAAATGAAACAAATCCTGATAGTGCTACTACCTACCTTCTAGATTTTAGAAAGGTGTTCTAATGTCTGTGATTTTTATTTGCCAGTTCTAATCCAAGTTTGGGATTCGGGGAAAAGTGAATAAATTTTGAATTTTCTATTCCTCATTTTATGTAAATAAAAAAGATCTTATGAAATGTACGTGTCATTCGAGATTTGTTTTATAAAATATGCACTCACCACATCAGCCAAGGTGGCCGTGAAAAAATAAAGTATGCAATATTTGTATAGCATAGATATATGGAAGCGGCGTGGATCAGTGCTATGAAACCACTCAGACAAAAAACACAGCGGAATGAAACTAGAAGGACGCGCCTGTGACAGATAATTATTTGTTCTGTCATAGTAAACGTGAGACAACCCTGTAGGTTTGAGAGTTCTTCAAGGTCCACTCAGCCTCATAAATTTGGTAACCTTAACTAGAGAAATATATAGCGGTGGAGCGTTATTTTCCAACAACCATTCATTCATGTGGACCAATGAAGTGTGTGTCAATTCTACTTTGACAAATCTTCTAAATATTGTGCTGAAAAATAATTAGAGTGTAATACCTCTGTTCCAGCGGATGTTCGTTAGAAATTAGATGTCCAAGATTCTACCCACAAAGAACATGACAAATTTATGGTGTAGTTAAGAAGTTAATGTCAATGTTAAGCACAGTGCAACCAAGTGCAGATAGAGGCGTGACTGCAGAAGATTGGCATCTTTATCCCACTCACAGGATATTACCCGGTGGAATGTTCAGCCAACGATAACATGCTCGGAATTATAGCCATATTATTGCAATCAGCAAACAGAGAGGTTGTTAACTTTACAACTAAATGCACCGTAAGTGGGAGAACTAATTGCTCGGAGGTATATAAATATCTGAGATCTAGGATGGGGTTTGGTAGCTGTGTTCTCTCTCCTTTATTAGTGGGAGTCGGGGCCGTGCTGTGATATTGAAATATTTGTGGGCAGGGAGGGACACTGTAATTAGTATTGTTCTTGCCCATCTTGATCTCTCAGGCCCATTTGGGAGCTGCCTTCGTCCTGTTTTACTTATGGTATTCGACTCTGTGTGGGATCTTCTGCTCTAGCCTGGTCTGAGAAGAAAAGTCATTGTCCATTTAATTTATATTTTAATCAATACAATATCTTATGGCAGAAAAATAAAGTAATTAAATGCGTTATTATATACTACTAAAATTTGGAATATGCGTACCTGTTTCAAAAACATGATGAGTTCATGATCAAGTGCATCTGGCAAAGTATATATATATATATTTATAATTTCTCTAAAACTAAATTACAATGGATTAGAAATTAAATACTTTTTTTTTGTAACCTCCTTTATTTTTATATCTGGTTAATACATGACATGAATACATATTACATATTATATGTATATCAATGAGATATTGCCTAATTAGGGAAATTAAATCGTACATTTGGGACTAAATAAAAGGTTTACTTAGTGCATTATCGAACACGAGTATGAAGTTGTCATTATATTATACAGAGTGTTTGAGATTTTGATATCTTAATTAGAAATCTGAATTTAGGGTGTCTAAGCAAGAAAAAATCCTCATGAAGGTATTTCCATTAACGTTTTGTTTTGGAGATATTTATCTCTAAATATTTTCATTGTAATGAATTATTTTTGTTATAATAAATAAAATAGTATGTGTTTTAACTACTTTACGAATGAACCGCAAATATTAATAATAATATGAAATATTGTTTAATGTCATTCCAATCGAAAAACTTCAGTGGTGCCAGATCTGAAGAGAGTGACAATTACACATATGCGGTGTGCTGCTGTGGAAGAAAGATGCCAAGCATAATGTTCCAAGTAATCAGTTTGAACGACATTTAATATTAACATTAATGTCTACATTTCATGAAAAAAGTAATTGGAACACATATTAATTTATTTATTATAACCTAAATAATTCCATAAAAATGAAAATCTTTAGGCATGAATATATCCAAAACAAATGGTTTATGGACACACCTTCATAAGGGATGTTCTTGTTTTGAGATGCTTAATTCATATTTTTCGTCAAGACATAATCCTGGAACAACCTGCTTAGTTATTGCTCTGTTCTCATAGGTAGTAAAAATACTATTGTAAAGCCTAAAGCCTTCCTCAATAAGCGGTCTGCCTAATGCAAAATGAATTTTTAAGTCAGACTGGTTCAAGTGCGTTCAAACAAACAAGACCTGCAACTTGAAATATTAGTATAGATTAAACCGATACTATCCTATTTTTATATGACTCGAGAGTTTAATGAAATCCAGAGCCTTTAGACAAAAACCTGCCAGGTCTCATAGCTTTAGGGAAGAACGGGTAATTTCGACCACAGTGGCAATACCGCACAACAGGAATTTTTATTTAAATAAGAGCCAAGATTTCTTTCGTTCCCTTCCGTTATGTCGGATACTCACAAAAACTCTAGACATCTTTCACGCTCTCAGTTGAAGGGTGGTTCGAGAGAAATCTTATTTCTTCATTGATCTCGAAAACAATTGAACTTCGAATGCCGGGTTGTAACTTTTAAATTTCATCCATTTTGTGAAAATAAATATTTCCTTCATTACTATATTTGCTTGAAATTATATTTTTTAAATCTCCTAATTGATAATCACTAATGATTTCTTATGGGGTGTAACCGAAAACTTTGTTGGGTTTTCCGTCAAAATGCAAAAAGTATCTAATATAATATGGTCCTTCTATATCATTTAAAATAAAGGAAATGGTGATGGTTGTTGTTTTTTAGTTCCTGTTTGAGGAAGGTGCCCCCCTTATTTTTGACAATAAATTCGAAATAAAATATAAGAAATTAAAGATACTATCTAGTGGCAGATATATGAGTCAGTAGGCTTGGGTAGCCATCTTGGCTTTTGCAGAGAAGAGTGAACAGCATCTCAAGAGCTACATTACTTGCTGAGATCCGCACTTGAGTGAGTGATTTCCCCACACTCGGGCAGAGGAACGGAAGGCGGGATGAAAGAGGAAAGAGTACATCATCCTATAACTAGTTTTCAAGATAAAGCAATGTCTCATAGGTCAAGTAACCTGTACTTGATATTTTATGTAATATCATGTAACCTAATAATCAAAATTAATTCAACTAACACTAATGTATAATCTTTTGGCATATATCATCAATTGTGAATAAATTCAAGACTAGAGGTATGTCTCCATATATCACGCTTCTTCATTTATTTTGAAATTCATCGAATACAGTCAACTCCATTTATTACAAATACTAGCGATACCATTAAACATATAATTAATTTGGGTAATATTCCCCAACATTTCATCTCGGGGAATATCTTAATCAAACAGACCCTTCACATCTTATATCGATTAAATTCCTCGGACTGATCAAATGAACAATAATAAGGAATAAGATATACGTTTGAATGAATTCCTAATTATATTAAATGTCTTAACCTGCTTTTCAAATTTTATGAAAAAGTTGGCAATCTGAGATTATTAGATTTCTCTCTCTCTCTCTCTCTTGCGTGTCATATTTGTTTCTAAACAATATTTCTAATCGCTAAGAATTTAGGCCTGTAGCAATAAGTCAATATCAATATTTCATTAGTCCGCATCAGTGAATAATAAATATGTGTAATTGATTGTTAAAAAATTCTAGTTTAAAATGCGAATTCCTCAAGGTAGTATCCTTGGTCCCACCCTCTACACCGTCTATACAGCTGGCATTCCAACCAATCCTAACACTATCCTCACCACGTATGCCGATGACACATGTGTGCTCGCTGTTAATAATAACCCATTAATTGTACCCTAAAATCTCCAATCCCATATCACAGCCCTCGAAGATTGGTGTCGTAATTGGAGGATTAAGATAAATTCCAACAAAACCCATCAAATGACCTTTACTATTCGTCGTAAACCTACTGACTGCCCTACAGTTTCATTGAATGATATTACTCTCAGCCCTCTCGAACAGATCCGCTACCTTGGACTACATTTGGACAAACGATTAACCTGGAATCCTCACACTGAAAGACGAAACTGCACGTCGATTTCGACTATTACAGCACTTATTAGACAACGGTCTGAAGTTCCAACACATTACAAAAGTTCCAACAATCTACATGACTGTAATAAGGCCAATCTGGACAAACGGAGTTGGGCTTTGGGGCTCCACTAAACCTTCGAATTCCTCTCGTATTCAATCCTTACAATCCAAAATCCTTCGTAAAATCCTCAATGCTCCTTACTTTGTCACAAATAAAATCATACATAAAGACCTTAATGTTCCCTATGTAACCGATCTAGCCCGAACCAGATATCACTCCTTCCATTATAAACTCTCTAACCACTCAAACCCCCTAGTTTCTAATCTTGCATCCTCTTCCATTCCTGACAATCCTCCGAGGCCCTGGAAAGAAGATGGCCACGAGACCAGCTAATGTAAAATCTCATTAGAGTGCTACCAATGGGTAGTTTCTCTGCACACCTGTAACATTCCAATTTAACTTAGATCAGATTTACTAAATGTATTATAATGTGCAGTTGTAAATAGCAATAAATAAATATCAAAAAAAAAAAATGCGAATTATCGAATAAATAAAACCTGCATGGAAACGTTACAGTTTTGAATAATTTATGATATTGATAATTTGACTTATAATTACAATAATGCTATTACCAATATTCTATTGATACGTGTTATTAATATATATAAGTATTGGAGTTATGAAACATATTGAGTATGTATGGTGCAGTGAGTAAATAGATATTGACGTAGTAATTAACATATTGTTTGTAAAGATAACAATATGTTAGCCCTCTCGACTTGTTTGTGTTGTATATAATAGTTTGGGCAGGTGGTATCTCGATTTGGAGGACCAAATGTTGGTTTCGCTCCATCGACTGCTATCACTATAGTAGGCATTAAGAAAAAAAAAGCAGTCAGAAACCACAATTATTTAATAAAAAAAGAAAACCTGAAGAGCGGGGACTGTTAGTCTGTTAGTGTGCGTAACAGTTGGCCATTTAATAAATAAGTCGGGCTAACGTTTCGGAAAGCATTAACATAGATAAGCCGATCGCTTCCTCGGAGCACGTTACATTAACATAGCCAACAGCTGCCGTACTGTAATTGTACGTACTCCGGTAGGTGTCTGTCTGACAGAGGATTTATCGGCGCTACAAGAGTACTGTAGGTCTGTCACGGGAGGATGTAGCAGCAGCACCTCCCGATTGTAATGATCTCATTATCAGTACTCGGTTTTAAATTATTATTACAGTAAATGTATATGCGAGTACCTTTGGGTTAGAAACAATAACAAATAGGTTTTCTATTGAGAGAGAGAACATTACATTATTTTACTGCTGCTATAAAAAACCTATAAAACATCAATGTCAAAATGCAGGATGATTTTATTAGTTTAATAGGTATAGTATTTTTAAAGAATAAAAACAAATATAATATAATTAATTATAAATAAATATTCATCAATATTCAAAGATCTGAGACTTCAAGAGACAGGAACTGAGCATGTATTGTTAACTAGCTCCAGGATTAGTAAATTTTTCGTTTGCAATATTTTATTTTCTAACAGTGTATCCAATGTTTTTTTTTTATTAATAATTAAAACATTTGCCACCATTTATATCTGTCTACTATTTAGTATACAGACAGCATTTATACTGTCTGTTTTTACTAACATTTCATATATTATTTTGAGTTTTAGAGTAATAATGAGATACCTAATCCTTTAATCTTCTTCCTCAGCTCTGAGAATAGAAGAACGGGTTCCGGATGACCTAGTGTGATTTCTTAATCCTGATCAAGTCAGTATAGCTTCCTAACTATTTCTAACTTATTTTTTTCCCTGAAAACTATCTTTTTTCTTTATATTTGTAAGAGTATATTTATAAATCGGTGCCGCAACAACCCTAGAATCAGATGTGCAGAACTTAGGAAAGATGTACTTCTACTAGACCAACGGTTGTATAAGGAGTTGGTCAGAATTAGGTTTGACCGCCAAATTTATTCCTAAGGGTAGACAGTTTATTTGGCTCCATGGACCCAATAGGGCTCCCTAACAGGGTTGACTCACGACTACAGTAATAGAATAAATAATTATCTTTCACAGCCGGGTTTGAACCCGAGTCCTCTGAGTTAGTAGCACAGTGCTATATACTTACAAATATATACGTTAATTTTAATGCTTATGATTTGCCGTTTGAGAATAATATGTATGGGACGAGTCGTTGAAAGACAGCTGAATCCAGAAACGAGTTTCTAATGAGTAAATGGAAAGTAGTCAGCAGAATCTAATCAAGCGATGATAAACACATTTTGCAATAATCTCTAATCTAACCTAATTGAGACTTCATCGGACCAACCGTTTTCGAAACATAGGTGTACCGAGAAAAATGCGTTTACATATGAGTATTGAAAAGGGGAATATGAAAAAATTAATAGGAGATTAACTAATTAAAAACTACCACTCCCTGAAAATTTAATTTTAATCGCATTATCCCCCATCATAATTTTTGACAGACAGACTTATACGCAATCAAATTCGTTTTTTAATGTCTAAAACGTAAATTGCGACTGAATATTTTTGATTTAGGGAAAAAAAACATTATTTTAATTTCTGCATGAACACAAATGAATTTGAAAAAAGATTTGTTAATTAACCAAAATTTTGTAAAATGTATATTGTTACCGACCGCTGAATTTCAAATTAATTTGATGAATATAAAAAAAAATTATTATTACCCATAAAACTTATTAAGGTGTAAGGTAGTTCAATGAAGAAGGCGCTGCGTTACCGATCGAATTTTTAAAAAGTACTGAGCCTCTAGCCCTCCGTGGGTTGTATTGTAATGATACAAGTTTTTTTTTTTGTTTTTGTTTTTTTTTTTAAATACTTATTTCAACCACTATGTATTTAAGAAATGTCATCAAGATAGACACTAAAATAGTTTTCTGAAGTTAGTTTTTACACCATGATTTATATTTGTGGTATATGGTTTCATTATTATTGTGTGAAAGAAATGGATTAAGCAATAGGGAATTTAGGGAATACACTGTATACATTTAGATAACTGGAATTAATAAAAATATGCATTTGTTGAATCAAGATGTCTTAATGATAGCTATTCTAATTTTTAAAAAACAGGGAATCTCTACCTTTTATTTTTATATGCCTTAATATTTCGAAAAAAAAAAAAAAAAACTTTCCTCAGATGGAACAGAGAAACGCGCCTCCAGATGTGAATGATGGATCACGATCTATAGATCTTCGCCCACTGGAATCTATCATCATTTGCTGTTCCAGTTCACACCTTAGCGGACATAATCCAACTGCTCTCCTTCAACAGTAACCATCAATCCTTGGAGGGTCTTCAATCAGGGTGGTCTGTCCTCATTTAACTGAGTAACACTTTTACCCATCTGAGATATTGTTTTTCATAGAAAGTTGTTGCTAGGGAAATGACTTCTTAAAAGTATGATTATGTTTATTAATATTGTAAAAAAAATATATATTCCAGTCTTAAAATTAATTTTTAGTGAAATACATTATATTAGAATATTCTCTTCACTTACTTACATTTCAGCTTCAAACTACTATGCAAGAGCTCCCTCTCAAAACTGACGTTTCTTCAAACGTTTTGTGAAAAAAAAGTCTTACCTTTTATTAAATTAATATATTTTTAGTTTTGGGGAATATGAAAATTGGCTGAGGATTAAGGACAAATTCATTGCTACTTGTTGTTGTTGTTACTTTATTAAGAGATGTTATAATTTTAAAACGCATTAGCATTGCCTACATTAGAGTAAAGTTGAGCAGCTAGATTATAAATTAATTAATTCACAGTAAAATATATGGATGTTTTACAGTATTCATGAAATGTACAATAGTAGGAGTTTTTATTATATACATTTAAAAAAAAATGCAATGGAAAGGAATTAGGATCCTGAAGAGAAATATGTTCGAAGGGAAATAAAACCAAACAAATATTCCATTATTGAAATAATTATTATAATTATACTAAGATAATATGTTTCAATATGTAAAAAATATTGAAATCGGTGGAGGTTATGACAACCACGTCAACTTTCTGGTTAATTGGATTGAGATCCAATGATGGATATGAATATTTTAAATACTGAGTCTCTTCTCATGTTTGAGAACTGCGGCTAGGATTAATGGGTGGTAACAACTTTTGAGCTTATAGCGTTGTTAGATAGTTTTTGAGTTGGATGTGTTGCGGAATGTGCATTTATAGCAACTTTCGCATTTACTCCTTTTTCCATACAATTTTCATAGCCCAACTGTGTAAAACTATTTAAAGAGAATATGGAATATATTAATGAGAACTGTTTTCTTATTTCTTTACAGCAGCTAAAAATCGATTATTTTACCAAAATATTAATTAATAAAATATATCTTTCTAGGCCGTGTTGACCGAACTAGTCGAGATAGCACTTCAACTTTCCTGTGTGAGAAGCAATGCTAAATGATTTTACAGATTATAATATTATTTTTGTTTTTTTAAAGTGAAAATTGTAGATTTATAAAGAATAATATAACACATAATTTAACAATTCACAAAAAACATTAATACTTATCAGGACACTTTAAATGTAATCAAAATAAATTAAGGGCATCTCTATATCTATGATTTATTTTTTGATTCAAAATTTAATACGACACAATTATTAATATCCGATGACTATATATTTTACACGGGAAAATTCTTGAGCTATATGAGAAAAACGGTCCGCTACACCTCATAAATTGTTCATAAAACACGCGACATAATTATCCCGAGCCCTCTTGGTCGCTGGAATGCCGCAGAAGAACCGGAGGACGTCATATTTTATTTATACACGACGGCTCCTCGCAAAAAGGAGCTGGTCGCGGGACAAGAAGCCACACAAGGGGATCAGGCAAATAAAAGACTCCACGGGAAGGGGTTTCTTTAACGAGTCACTGCCGGGAGTGGACACAGTTTGGAAATAATTGAAAATGGATTCCTGAAGAAAAACAAATGAAGTTATTAAGGGCGGAGTAAAAAGGCGGCTTCTGTTTAAGATTCCCCCCTCGCGTCGGACGGGAGGTGACAACCAGCGCAGTTGGTTATTTAGTGAAATTTATGTGCATTATTTACAGTGATCTCTACTATGCTCTTATCAGTTCTGCAAGGGTTGACCGGCTTATCAAGGAAGTAGTCGAATGTAGGAGACTGCCTTTAATATGTGAATTCAGGTATATCCTGTATTGTAGATAACTATTGCGCTTCAGATTATTCTTTTTATTCTATAAACTAATTTGCGCAGTCTTTCCATTCATTTACTATGAATGAGTTTAAGGTCATTCTCACAGATAGGAGCAGGAGTCTAAGCCATTTTTGGCACCCAATTTTTTCGGTTTTAGAACCGAGAAAATTTTAAATTACAGTAAATACCTGTATCTAGAAAAGATAATTTATTTCTGAGTTCAAATATTTCTTTTTTGTTAAATGTTTCGTTAAATACATATTTTTGCTCTGTCATGTGCAAGCACGATCTTTCGAAATTCAAGATATTTTAGAAGGCTGTTCTTGAGGAAAAATTACAAAACCAGCTCTTGCTGCCTAAGTCAGAACAATAAAATATTTTAATCGGATTATATTTGAGAATGATATTCCTTTATTAAAACAGAAAGGATATTAAAATGAAATGTGAGCGTTCATTGACGTCACGGTCCTCTTTTGAAAACGTTTGAAAAAGACTCTTGTGTGATTGTGACATTTACATCGACCAACATAATTGTTATAAGTCTTCAAACTTAAGATAAGTAAGGCTACGATGGAAAATTTGTGTATATATTATTATAAAATATATTGTTATATTTTAATGAAGGGTACGAAAAAAAGTATATTTGTTTAAATTTTATTTTTGAGTTTTATGACTTCCATTTTTGAATGAATTATTATACAACGTTTCGGAACCACTGTCCCATATTCATGCACTTTAAAACCTATAACAGAGAGAAATACTTTATTCATATATGCTGCCTAAATACATTAGGTTGCTATCTTACACAGCGTACTTATCAATCC
>NW_027108400.1:141345-163107 GCF_000696795.3 Halyomorpha halys
TCTGTATTCTCAAGGGAGAGCTTTGTTGACCGCAGCTCTCCTTTCTCCAACACGATACCCACAAACTAAAATAACACTATAATAAAATAAAACTAACATAACACCAATCTTCATCCTTATATATTTTAATTTATGCAATAACATTCACCTCATGATTTCATATGGGAAATAATGTCAACTATTTGTGCATCTTCACTTCTCTCTGGCACAGCCATCCCTCTACATTTCTTACTACCTCTTTGGACCTTATCTCATGTCTAGTGTGCTATTTGGTTACGTCCCTGTTTTTTATAAGTCCTGTTTTGTATTTAATATTAACTTAGTGATTATTGATTTTTTACATAAACCTGTTTATTTCATCTGATTTTTATGTTTTTATTTTAAGTCTATTTACAATGTCTGCGTATTGTGTATTTAAGGGTTTAGTGTCAGTTTTATAGTTTACTGTGTTTTTTGTTATGTATATAGTATTATTTGTGCTTAGGATTGTTTATGTTGAAGCGGAACGGGATATGGTCAATATTTATATATCATAAATGCACATATAATAAAAATATACCTGAAATTTAAAAAGAAAATATTTTGAAATATAGTCAACAATACTCCTTCCAAAGTGTTTTGTATTTCTTGGTTTTGTATGGTGTGAATGAGCTCAATGATCCCAATCATGATGGTATATAAATATGACATAATTTAATATTATATAATAAAAATATTTTATACATAAATCTTGCTTTTATATGCATAATCCAGATATTATTACTGGTGTAGAAGAAATGGCGTAGCTCATCTAGATACCTGAGTTTAGGAGCCTATTAATTTGTTTATGTTAAATGAGTGAGTAGAGTAGATTAACATCCAACCCAGTCGAAGGGAGCCACAGAAAATCGAAGAAGGAGAAAGAAAAAGTAAGATCTGAAATACAGCGGTTATGTTTTACAGAGGACTTCAATAATTGCTTTTATCTAATCTATCCGCTAATTCATCTGACAAATTAAAAATTGTATTTTACACAATTGATTTCATATAATTAACTGTCGAAATTTTACTAACAATAATAAGAAATATTGTTGACTGTTAAGGCTAAATCCCTAATAACAATGTTTGTAATTATAATTGATGAAAAATTAGAGAGTTCATTTGTTATTTACACTGAAAAATGTATATTATCCCATTAGTAATGTAGTCCAAAGCAGTAATGTACCAACAACATCAACATATTGATTAATTCTGATAACATCTCTAAGACAGGAATTGTTAGAAATAAAGAAGAGTAAGGACGTTGATATAGAATGTGGGATATCACTTTAGCGTTTTGGGGTTGAAGTTTTACCCTTTACTTATATATTTTTTAATATGTAGTGAATAAAAAGTAAAGGATTTATATTTGTATATCTGACAGAAAAATATCATTTATAATCAGCCATTCTTCAAATATTGGATTCCTCGTAAGTACTCATTATAATGCATAAATACGTTAATTGTTACAAGCTGCAAAAAAAAATCCGAAAATGGTAATAAAAGGTAAGAAAAATAATTGAATAAAAAAAAAACTGAATCCTAATAGGTGAATTCATAATGAGTTTTTATTTAATTTACAACTGTAATAAAATTTTAAAATAAGGTAATTTGTTATAAGTCAATAAAATGTTGTGTGTATTATAAACAATAGCTCAAAAGAAAATTTTAATTTTAATTAGAACTAAATATCGACAATTTATTTTTATATACCAATGTAGTTTAGTTTTAAAATAAATTTATCTTTTATAAATCATTGAGCTATTCATCTTTAATTTATTTAATATGTTGAAACATAAGAACTTATTAAGTTTTCTCTCTTAAACTGTGCGTTTGAAATTGATGCACAAATAAAAAATGTTTAATCACTACATATTTCCCTACCAATCTTCATTTATCTCTTATTATTTTTGATAGGCATTAAATAATTTTTTTATTGTGGTCTCTCAAAAATTAATTATTTAATCGATACTACCTAATCTTATGTATATAAAAAAATATATATTTTTTGAATTCGTATAATTTTCCGGCAGTCAACGATATTTAAACACCACGAAAAGGATTAATGAGATTGTGATTGATAAATTAATTTTTTCATGTTGTTCTGTTGATCATTATGTTTTTGAAATCGGTATTTGAACGCCTCTTCAATATTAATATAAGATTTCATAAAACCCGATTGAGTGATTTCCAATCCATTCTGACAGTGGACACTAAAGCCTCGCCAGAAAAAAAAAAATGAGAGAAAAACTACATCAACATCAAATACACTTTGAGATGCCGCGGATTCCTGGCGTATCTTATTAACTAGGGCTGCGGTTGTAGGTATTCCAAAGTGGGATTCCTCATCGATATATGGCCTTTCCTCGTGGCATGCCTTTGCCCAAAGAGGACGTTTTACGAAGAAGAAGTGAAATGAAAACGAATTTGTTTCAGTCCATTAAACATTTATAACTCCTTATTGAGCTTCCCCTGTCTTGGATATGTGGGCCGATACAAAGTAGGTATACCTTTTTTGGAAAATTAATTAAAAAGAAAAAACGGGACAATGTTTATTCTTTCTTGATTGAAGAGCTTACTGCAAAAAGGATGTAGTTCCATCCAGGAATAGTTTGGACTTAAGGAATAAGTTGTGGCAGTAAAATTATTCAATCGGTTCATACAAAAATTTATTTATTAATGTTATACTAATTTTATTTTTTTCAATAATATTGTTTCCTTAAAAGTAGATAGAACAAATAGTTTTTAGTAAAATAGAGAGTTACAACAATTAAACTTAACTAATTTTATTTTGTTTGAAAATACTACCTTCCAATGTTAGAAAGGACCAAAAACGATTTTTTTATTTTACATTTTACATTTGAACTGTGGATGGATAATTCTGACTTCCCACCCACTTTCTGTAATTAAGTGAAACAGATACATATCGAGTCAACTGTTTCATTTCTTCAGTTAGAAGCTTAATCGAAATTTAATCATTTGTATTTTGTTGGAAGAATAAATAGGTTTTGAAATCCTTGTGGCTCACTGCAGTATATATTTAAGTACTTACACACATTTAACAAGACTTGAACAAGTATATGAAAACTTTTTTTAAGATATTTGAAGATTACTACATAAAACCTTGGTTCTTACTGGTCTATGTTCTGAGGTCATCATTGATAATTTTCCTCAGTTCTTCTGGAACACACCTAAATCAAGAATTCCCAATAGAATGAAGTAATGAAGTGCTTTTTCACTAAAGGATTCTGATAGTTAATCATATTTTAACCATTTCATTTTGGACACTTCCTAATCATACGCGTAAATCGTCAAAATAAAGAATTTTTAACGATGTGAAAAAAGGAAAAGAAGTATAAAACATAAAAGTTTTAGAATCAAATTTCCTATGAGAATATATCATTATAATTTGAGTTGAAGAGAGTAAAATAGCTGTCATGATGATGACACCTTAATTAAGAAATGCCTCAATATTGTTGTAGGATTCTTTGGGGAAAAAGAATTCTGAAATAATTTCGTTTTTCAGGTTTTTTTTTTTAATTTTCAGCATGCAATTATGAAAAATTGTTATCGGTTTTGGGTAGTTGGGTATAACGACGAAAGCGTCATATGAAAACTTTGACCTCCCCCCTCTCCATGATTTATGGGTTTATGGCCTACCACGTGGTATTTTGCCAACTATACAGGCATTCAATGTTGCGTAAAGGTGTTCTGATGGACTGCTTTGAGCTATATGTACAACCCATCTTAACCTCCTGCCTTCATATTATGAGATATTGACTGACCAATCTCTGCAAACAGTTCAATGTTAGTTCTCCATGTATCCATTTCAATCTCTCGATTCTGATTTCTAGGGTACCAGGTCCCGCAGCCATGTATCAGAGCTGCTTTGTCATGGCATTGTACATCCTTAGCTTAAGATTTTTAGACATTTTTCGGGATTTCAGTATTCTCGACAAAGAGAAAAAGGCTCCGTTTGCACTTGTTATAGGCTAGTCTATTACAGACCGATGATCATTTATTGTTGTTATTATGGAGTCTAGGTATTTGAAACTTTCGGAAACCATTTGCCTTACACGGAATCTTTGCCAGCCTTTTCATATCCTCTTGGTTACTTTCTAGAACCTTTAAGACATGCTCAGTTTCTACCATTGTCTATCTAACAATAAACAAAAAATCGCCAATTAACTTAAAAAAGGTAACTAAGAGCATAGTATTGAAAATATCAGTGTATTAGGTTTTGTACTGTTGGTAGTAGGTACTGTAGGTAGTAGCCAATTTATAACTTGGGTACAAGTTAAGTAAAATAATAACTTCATAATTCGTATTCATAATTTTGTAATTATTTAAGTCACATATTAAGTTATGTGTTTTTGACATCACAAAATAAATAGAAAACCATATTAATTATTATACCGACGATATAATAATTCTATAATTAGAAGTATTATTATCTAAACCAAATACTCTAATCAGCCACAATTTCTACTCTGAAACTACCCTGCGAATGGTATTCTTTAAGATATTAAATTATTTTCTTTGATATATAAGATAATCTTCCAACGATATCGAGCAAGGGCCGTTAAATTCTACAACCGATTTTATTAACAGTCCCGTGTCGCGGTACAATTAAACAATAAAATTCAAACAGACCGGACAGATGATATCGTCGGAGTGGATTTGTGGTCCCGTTCGGACAACCCCTTATCTTCAGATCTGAGTTTCGTTACAGCCCTACAAGCAGGCTGCCCTTGGTACCAAATGTCGAATGCAAATGTATGTTAATCCCTTGGCCGTTCGTCCAGTGTACCAATTAACCCAGTTATTATCGCCACTTCTTCTATCCCGGGTCTCCGAGTATTAAGAAGTTTTAATAATTCATACCAGATGGATGGGGCAGTTTGTATGCATATCGGGTCAGCTGTATTGACCATCGTTTCCGTTTTATGGACGCATTATCTATTAGAGTGTCGCTGGCTTGTCCCTTCATCGGGATGCCATGGTCACGGGTTAGCGGACTCTTTATGGGCGGTCCTAAGATAACGGTTCTTAAATATTCCATAGGATCGAATGGAGTTTAATACAATTTACAAAAGAATATTATATTGTTTACCAATTATACAACAATATTATAAGAAGAGTGGGAGGGTTCGCTTTTCATTTTGTAGGACCACTACGAAATAAAAGACAACCCGATACAAAGTCGAGCCGGCACCACTCTGCAATGGTTGATATGTCAGGTTACTAAGGTGACGCCTCAAATCCCTCTTTTCCTGTGATAGAATTAGTAAAATGAGCCAAATTAAAACTGATTAGCATCCCATTTTAAAAGTCCACATTGCGGAATAAAATCCAGGATTTCAATTGGGATTATTTGGTGTCATTTTGTAGGAAACGTCAGAAAAAGTCATAAGGAAGGCATGTTTTTTCTAGTTTATATTTTATAAAATTATAGTTACAAATAACTGAACGCTGAGAAATACATTTAGGGTTCACAATAGGTTGGTAACTATTTAAATATATGAAAAGAATCATGGCGTCTAATTTTTTACTAAAAATCACCTGAAATTAAAATTAGAATTTTTTTCAATTTACAATATATATAATGTAAATTTATTAACATATTTGGAATATAATTACAAGAAAAAAATACAGGATACAAGGGTATCAATTGAAGTGTATTACAATTAGAAATTAACTGCTGCTTAAAACCTCGTATAATAATTCGAAAACTCTAAGAAGTTTTCAGTACATTCACCACATTAGCAATACATCCAAGATATAGGAATAGAAAGTAAGTTATAAAAATTTGCTAAACCGTTCATATAATTTGAAAAATTAAATTACCTATTAAGAATTATATTACGTTTTATTTGAAATTGTTTTCAGTTTTTAAATAATAAATGATACAAATGAAATAGTGAACAAAACTGATAGGCTTTATCAGTGTTTAATTTCTTTTGAAGAATGGGATTACGCATGCGCATATGAAGTAGGCACACTCACGCCTTCGCTTCCATATTCAATTATTTCCATTCAGGAATTTTCATTGAAAAGTTGGTTTAAAGTTCCACTTTAGATTAGGAAATTTGATCAATCAATATTTTAAAAAAATATTGTAGAAAAAAAGGTTAAAAATCATTGTCAACGAAATAATGAGATATTACCATATTTTTATCAAAAACCTTTTTCAAGTGAACGTAAATATATTAAACGAATAACAAAAGAAAAAATATCATAAAAACATCATTAATTTTTTTTTTTGTAATATTCATTCGTTTTTCAGAAAATTGAAAGTAAAAATCATTCAGTTCTTAATTACTTTCTTAGAGTAGTAATTGATTTTGGAAAATCATCCATAAATGAAATATTTAATTCTATATAGAGAAATTTCCTACGGTAAAAACTGCTTATTATCCAAATTCAATAATAAAATCGTCATAAATGCAATTGCCTATAAAATTCACGTTAAAGACGCGAAATTCTTACGCAATTTTTTCTTCTAGTTCTTTTTGCTTTAATTAATTAAGGTAATTATAAAATTTCGAAGATATTATTTCTTACTTTAAACTGGAGTGTCTTTTCCCAGATTTTATCTGAAAAGAAATATGTCTCCAAAATTAATTGATTGGATTTAGTTTTAAAAAGTTTTACTAAAATATTTACAAATAAGTATTAATTTAATTTTAGCTTTATTTATATTACTAAAATTGAAGGGATTAAGGATGAAGGATACACTATTTTATTTTATTTTTTTTTTATCTTCTTACATAAATACGTCCTAATACTCTTTCATACTGTAATTACTTAAAATCTTGTTATGATTTGATAAATATTTAAAATATATATACATTAATATGTTTGAGTATGTTTGTAAATGTGAGTAATTTCTTTTTTAGTATCTAAAAACGAAATTATAAAAATATAGGTAAAAAAAAAAACATTGCAAATAATAAATCTTTAATACAGACGCAGGTTTTGTTATCAATCCTCAATTCAGTCATCATATAGATATATATAAATATCAACTATATTTTTTATATAACATATTTTTCATTTAACTTGATGGTATTTTTCTGCATTGCTTAATCACATCTTCAAACCAATTCCCTTGGCAGGCCTGAAGTCTATCGTCTGAAAAAAAAAAAAAAATTAGTACAGACAGTGCTTGGTTTTCATTTTAAATAAAATTTTTCATAGATAAAAAAAAAATTCGTATAGAGTCAGAAATAAATAACTCAATAGTTGTCTAGTACTCATTTCATCATTAATAGATACTACGACAATGTTCCCAGAAATGTGTACAGAATGCACAATTACTACCTACCTATACTTGTAATAGTTATTAAACTTTACAATTTTAAATGCAATTAGTATTTCATTAAAATAAACCTTCGGGCCTTGTTTCGTAATAAAACCGTAGTACAACAGTGTTAGCCCATAAATACCTGCAAGCAAACTACTAAGTATATTTTTTGGTTTGTAATGGGGACGTTTGTTTGTAATTTTATTGGATTTAAAAAGTACAAGTTAGCATTGTACAAGTTTACCAAACGGTATCAAATGTAAAATACAAGACTGATAGTATTAGTTTATTATGAAACAGGGCGCTGGTGAGGTTTAGAAGGCTTTGAACCTAATCTATCTCAACACAATAATGACATCCTAGTTTGTGTTAACCATCAAAAGTGTTAACCTGCGGACTGAAGCATAATTTTTTTTTTAAAAAAAAAAGGACCAAAAATTGCATCAGAAATAAACTTTTAAAAAATTCGATTTTCTAATTCCCATTTGAATATACTATAAAAATTTAATTCTAGATTCAAGATTTTTTTTTTCTCTAGGTGAAAATAACGAATATGAACTTTGATACTGCCAAGAATATAACGATTTTAACAAAATATAACGAGGCCATAATGCAATCGAAATAGATATGGAGGTCATAGATTTTTCTGATACGCACTCCTGTCTCAATTTTTTTTTTTTTTTCAATTTTCCTCTTTAATTATTTATCTTTTTTTTTATATGCTGTGTTTAAATGAATTTCAAACCAATAAAATTAAATTTTTAGAGTAAGAATTTTTGAAAATTCAGTGTTTAAGCCCTGTTAAACTATTTCATTGAGGATGAGACCTAACCGATATTAAAGATCATCAAGTTCTACAGTGACGTACTGATTTTAATAAAAATATTTTTGAGAAAATAGAAAAAAAATATATAACGACTTGATAAAGTACCACTTGCAGTTATTCGAATTCAACAAAACATTTTTTGTATCATCCATTTTAAGCAGTTTCGTAAAAATTTTTGTTTTTTAGATAGGCTGTTCACACACAGACAGACACACATAGTATTTTTGATCACATTTATCTCAAAAGGTATTTCTATGGAATGCTGGAATTTGAAATATTTTACAATCACAATACTTCCTCCTCATCTATATAACTGAAAATAAAAGTTATTTGACTATAAATATCACCATAAAATGTATTTTATTTTAACAATCGTTAAATTTAAATTGAAGTGATATTGTTATAATTTAGATTCTGTGGCAGTTTTATATGGAATTTCGTTAGTAAATAAATATTTTTTTCTTCTTCTGTTTTTCATGCTACATTTTTTTAAAAATTTTTCGTCCGATGGAGGAGTAGATTCGGACAATGTGTAAAGCTATATGGAAGGCTTTACACCGCCTAAGAGACCATTAAAGAAGAGTAGAGGAGAGAGGAGAGGTACACGGTACTAATGAATGGTAGATGGCTGGGAGATAGGAGGTACTCTTGTCCCAAACGGTTGTCCATCTGATAAGCCGCTGTCCACCTGAGGGTACTAGTACCTCGCTTCATTACCTCTACCAGTTAGCACCTCTGTTCCACTTCTTTTGTTTTCGATCTACTTCTCACTTCAGTACTTTATTGCCCTACAGTTTAGCTGCGTCCTCTTTTTGTCACCGAGTCGCGAAACTGAAAGCTATCTGGAATAGGACTAATTTGATTATTAATCAGGATCTATGCAGGTTAGCTTGGCCTTGACATAAGATATCTAACCAACCTAATTATTTTCTTAAATAATACAAATTTAAGCACACCATAAGCGCCTATTCTTACCTACAGGTGTCACAAATTTGTAAGTGTATAATAAATAAATGGATATCTTTAGCTAGTTCAGCGCACTTAGAAAGCTTCCTTTCTACTACTATTTAACCAAAAAATATATAAAAATTATTCTATAGCCAAAAACCTTACTGGTTATAATCATTTGATTAAAGGTACTACACTTTCAGTGACTTCATAGGTAGTGTCAAAGATTTTAAGCCCTGAATGAAAAATTATTTTTTTAACTTTTTGAAACAGCCCCTGTTCTCCCTTACTATAATGGGCAGATTCATAAATTTCGACAATTGTACAGAGTTTTCATTAAAGTAATTGAAAATTGAGATGCAATAACTGACTTTTCTTTCCTTGTTTATTATTGAGTGTAATTTAGACTCACCATAAGATATGAGCCCCAGTAGAGCTGTTTACTTTCAATATTTTCCAAGATACACTTTTTTTAAAAAAATTTATGAAATGCATATTGAAAATCAGTATTTAGTGAAGGAAATCTTTATCTCACGACCATGGGAGTTATAAATTTGCTATTGATATTGCTATAAATTGAGTTTAATTTGCTATGAAGTAGTAAATTACATTTATCGTACCACTAGATCAATAGTTACTCGTCTATCTAAGAGCACCATTTCACGAGAACGCACAATATTTTCTTCATTTGTGGCGGTAAACGGTCGTCCGGTTCCTCATCGTGCGTAACACTTGTGCGAACATTTTTTAATTTTCAATTTATTCGCAGAGACTCTTAGGCAAAACTCTGTTTCCGTACTGTATCAAACGTCTTCGATGAATTTCGGCCCCTGATACGCCTTCCGACCACAAAACACGGATCACTGAACCTTGCTCTTCTTTGGTACAAATGAAAAGCGGAACAGCCATGATTAGCAGCGATAACAAAACAAACCTAGCTAGCTTGAAACTTACATAGACATAACCTTAAATTAAATAAACAAAGCACCGTCATCAACGCAACCGAAAGTGCTGCTAACATAAACAAAAATGTAACTAACTTCCGGATAAATATTGACTTACCCTCATATTTCATGATATGTTGCTTTGTAAAAAAATGTATCTTTTGTACGTAACAAGCACTACTAGGGCTCATATTTTAGCATATTTAATTTAGTATGAATTACGTTTTATTAAGTTTTCTAGTTAGTTTCAAATATATGGCGCTACGAACGAAATTTTTTTTTTTTAACGTTTTAAAACAGTCACCATTTGTTATTCCCTCTAACTATGGTTGGCATACTCATCAATTTTGACTAGTAATTGCATAGTTTTAATTAAAATAATCAGAAAGTGGGGTGCAGTAGCTGTTTTTCTTACTTTTTTATTACTGAGTGTAATTTTAGACTCAGTATAGTCAGAAACAAAAATGATATACAAAAATATTTATTTCAGACCTTTGCTTAAAATCGTATTCAGAGTTATTTAAGGGTGGATGGATATATCTTCCCTTAACATATTTCGTGCCCAGGTAAATAAAAGTATAATCTGAATATTAATATAATACCTATTTTTTAATAATTTATTTATTGATATTTACAACTGTATACATATATACACATCAAGTAAATTTGCTGTAAGTGATATTATGACATGATAAAAACATGTGGAGAATCTACCCATTGATAGAACTCCAAAAACATTTCTAAAGGAGAAGATTTCGAGGCCATCTTCTTTTCAGACGTCTAGGAGGATTATTAGGTAGTAAAGGAGAAGCCAGGTTAGAAATAATACCTATTGAAATACAAAAATATTTATTAGTTACGTTAGCTTTGATATTAATTTTTCTATTAACGGTGTATTTATACATCTATTTTACTAAAATGATTTAATAATTTTTTTTCTAATCTAGAAAAATATTTTTCCATTAGTTATTTATAAAATCATTTCATAGTTTTCACGTATAAATTTTTTGTTTGATAGAATTAATATAAAGGTTTAAAGAAAATTGTTGGGGCATTTTTCAAGACCATTGAAAAAAAAATTATAGTCAATGACACAAAGTGGCACTTCAAGCGAGTCTTATTTAGTAATTAAATAATTATTAAAAAAATAGAAGTTAACAAATAGTAAATTTGTAATAAACAACTCATATCTGTGATTCATGTCTTTAAAGAAAAACTGTGGTTTTTCAGACAACTCTCCTGCATCTAACACAGCCCTTGAGTTCATTAAAACCATCATATTATTTACCCTGATATTTATCTGATTTGCATATCATAAATAATAATCAAAAATTATCCTTATCATATTAATATCCTCATTATCATGAGTTGCGATGTTCAGTCATGAATTATCTAAAACTATCATGATCAACATAAACTATTATTTTCCTAGCTCTTTTATTTATTTTTTAAAAAAAGCTTTTCACAGTATCAGATATTGTAACTACAATGAGCTGGTGTTCAGCATCAGGTACTTCTCTTTCCCAGTAGTGGATTTGGACATCGTGGGGTCTGTGAAAAAATAAAAAAATTAAACAAAAAACTTACTTTCATACGAGCAGAATAAGAGAAAACATTTGAAAAATATTCATTTCGCATGAGGTTATTAACAATCATTTCCATCATGCGCCTGATCTCACTTTAAACATGTGTACATTTGTAAGACTATTTCTACATTTATAAAACAGGACTCAAATGAATTTCCCATCACAACTTTATAAAATTCCAGTTCATGACGCTCACGTTTTTCTTTTTTTATTGCAGCAGCCACACCTTGGATTCCTTTCAAATTCTCATTGTAGGCATAAATAATATTTAACTGAATTTAAAATATTTAACAATACTTAAATGAACATGAAAACAGAAAAAAATAATAATGTGTGAAACATAATAAAGAAATAAAGAAATACAGTATGGCTCTAATTAAGATAAAATATCTAATTTCTAAAAAAAAAAAAAATAATAATAAAAAAAAATTAATAAATAAAATATGGAGATCACAAAATACTTCTTCATCTCTTAAAAGAACTAACACTCGCCAAAAATGTACTTATAATAATTTAAAAGTACAATATTTTCTAGAAATATTTTTGAGCTTTCCTTTGTAGCAAAAATGCTTTTAAAAGTACCCAGTGATGTTACAAAATGTTTTGTAACATCACTATATAACACTGTATAACATCACTTGTTTGTGGAACCAGAAACGTGGGGCCCCTAATATTTGCTAAATGTGCTACGCCGTTAATTCGTATCTGATCCTTTCGCTATATCTAATATCTTTATAATATACACTTATAATTACATAATATTACTTATGATTATCTAATATATGCTCTTCTGCTTAAGTTGATAAGTGAATTGGTCGTGCATTTTAATCTAGATTTTATGATTCCCATGAATTATCAAGGTAAAACCTCGAATGTCTTTTCAACTTAGACTGTCTGAGGGGATTATTAAAAGTATATAAATAAAGAACAAATCTAATGAATAACATCACTTCATCAAATTTAAAGTATCATTGTTGATATTTTATGATAAATAAACGATTGATTGTTCGACTAATTGGCGCGGCAAATGTGAAATCTATATTTGAGCAAGAAATGTTCTGAATCAATTCGGACATCATTATTTATTTTTTTATTCTCTTTATATTATTAGAAACTCCAAGTATAGGGCACAGTTTTCTGACCATGCGAGCGATGAGGATTAAGTGCCTGTGGTTTTGTAACTTAACGTCCTTTCTAACTAATTTCCATCTATTATTTTTCATGAACTGAGCTAACCGCTGGATGACTCCGGGCAGCTGTAACAGTAGACTCCAGCCGTTAGGAAGTAAAACAAAAAGAGCAAGAACCTCCAAGGTAATACCAATTCCACGGAGCAAGGTGCCTCTATGCACCTGCTCAGCCACTGGTCAGCCTGGACATACTGTCTAATTACGGTCATCAACTTCTTAAAGGAGTACTCGTCGTTATCGAAACCCGATTTGGACTGCATAACAGATCGGTAGAGAAGTCGATAGGACGATGAAAGGAAAATGGGACGATGTTATCGCGTGACACCTGATGCAGCTTTGTCCTACAAAGTGTGAAACGTTGTGCAGTTTTCGGCGCCTGCAGCTTTAGCAAATTAGCCCGCTGCAGAAATGCGGAGAAATTTCTGCAGCACCTGCGACCTACTCCAGTTTTTGCGAAACCCCGGCTTTCCATCAGTTATTCCTCATCAAATTAGGTGCACTTTATTAATTAGAGATAATTAAAAAAACAGATGTGCATAGCGAAATGGAGATAACGTTTTAGAATGCACGGAAATTTCTTTAATAACAGACTAATATCTAATTTCAGGATTAAAGCTATTGGGTAAGAGAAAGTGGAGATACAATCTCTTAGTCTCATGGAAATTTTTATTTTAAAATGTCAACTTTTTAGAAGCACAATGACCTGTTACGTTCGGATCTGTTCCTTGTAAGAAAAATCGTATTGAAGTATGTGATAAGAGTGATTTTTTTGTAATTCAGTTTTTAATCTATGATAGATTTTTAACATCATTTCGTTGATCAGCTTTCGCAAATATTTTACTTCAATATTTCAAAGAGATGCATAGGTTGCATTTGTACTGGAGTCTAGTTGGATTGTTATCTTTGAGAAATTATAAGCTCTGCTATTACAATTCGAGATTGTGATTCGACTGTTCTCGTTCCTAATTTTATCCAAATTAAAATACATGATAAAAATAAGTTATGCAAATTAATTGATCTCTTTCATTATATTGTACTTTTGAGTTATGAACTAGTTATTTAATACATACACAAACTTCCAGAAATTGATACACCGAGTCCTAGGTACATTAAAATCGATATTGTAAAGCAAAAAAAAAATTATTACTAAAGAAATGTCAATAAAATTGGTAATTTTATCATTGTATTAGGATACAATATTTATATGAATATTTTTTTCTTCAAAAATATTATTTTATTTATTAATCCGGTAGGAGATCCTACTATTTTGTATAGACAATTAGATGTAACACATGAAAAACATCTTTACGATTACATCATTTCAATTTTAAATTGAAATTGTAAACAGCATCTCTTCCATCACGGGCTGAAAATCCAGAATTCGTAAAAGATTAAAATCTCCTTACCTCTGCTCATGATTTTGAAATAAGAAATGCATGAGGTGAAAAGAAGAAGTCATATCAACAAGGGGTAAAGAAAAAATCAAAGGGTAAATGGAAGGTAGATAAAAATGTAAGCAAAACAAATGAAATACTAGGAAAAGATAAATGTTTATTTCCTAATATGAGCAAAATGCTCAAGAGTACACCTCTCCCGGGTTAAAGATAATATTGCACACTATTTATACCCTTTTGCATTTGGTGACGTTTTGGAATAGTTCTTGTCTATTTTCAAACTCAATTTTTCGAAGATCTTATAACAAATAATATCATCACAATCCCATTCTATAATTGTTATATTCAACACAATAGACTATTTTTTAGGGTGATATATTCTTCTAAATAACATATTAAATTAAACACCTTTACAACTTCATATTCTTTATTTTTTATGCCTTGGATTACAATTTGGACTAGTTCTTGTCCATTTTCAAATTCAGTTATAAGAATATTATCGAAATATTCTTATAACTGATAATGCGATCAGCATTCCTTTCCATAATCATTATATTCAAAACAATTGTTTATGTATACTCTATTTTCTATTATTATATTATTATATAAAAACAGAATTATTGATTCGTGTTTGTTCACAGTACACCTACTTCCTACATAGAGGGTCGAGTATGGGATGGGACAATATAACAAAAATACAATAATAAAATAAGTTTATGACAAACAATGAAATATGCCTGAAATAATTAAGGAGACACAGATATGGAGCTATAAATTGAGATAAGCCCTGGCAGCTATTATGAAGGCACTGGTGACACTATCGTTATTTATCACCATTGGTCGGAGTGGGCGACTATCGAGTCGAGGTCTACCTATCGATATGGTTCCTGTAATTATATATATGTATTTATTTATACCTTCTCCGATAACTGCCTTCGTAATTATTTCAGACATTAATATATTTATGGCCGTGGCTATATCTAAGCTGTACTACTAGGAGCAGAGGAAGTCCCGATTTGGAGCGGCCGTGGGCAGTCGTCATTTTGCCATGCCAAGGTTAACGCTTCCGTGGATGTTCTTTTAAGTTAGGTGTTATGAAGTGTGAAAACATGTATAGTATTAATAATATATTTAATAAAACATATTTAACTCAGATTATAACTGAACAATAAGAAATTATCCAGGTGCGACATGGCTACTTCTGGTTCTACGGTTAACATTTATGGTCTTCATCATATGAGCCCAGTGCCTGGCGATTCATGCTAAGTAAGATTGCTTCAAGAAAGACATTACAATAGGATTTTCCTCTCTCCTCAAATCTATCCCAGGACTCACCAACCTTATCTTAGACAATACTTCTATCGCATTCCATACGTCAGTAAAAAATCTTGGAGTCACTTTTGACCAAACTTTATCCTGAAAACCACACACTGCCCTAAATCCCGTCGAACCATAGCTACCCTGAAGCAATTCAATAGAATCCGTTATCTCCTTCGACTTAAAACCCGTCGAAGATAACATAGTTGTTTTCCACATTTTGACAATGGCTGTCTGGTATATGGTGGACTCTCGGGTAATCTCGAATCTAAACTATACATCTTACGAATCGCATAATACGATTTATTTTCGGGATCACCAGAGATACGCACATGAAGCGGGATTACGCCGAGCTGAAGTGGCTCTATCCATCCTCCCGATACCAGTATTTCCTAGCTACCTTACTATTTCAAGTAATTAGTATTCATTACCCCTCCTATATCCTGGAAAACCTGCAATTCAAATTCTCAATCCAATCCCAGGTTTATCAATAAAGTATATAGAATGTTTATGCACCTGAAGAGATTAACCCTTGAGAGGTAACGAAGTTTATACATTAATTCTCTAATTCGGAGATTCCTTATTCTATAAGTCCTCTAAGCCCTCACATGGTTAGAGACAGCCTTGCTTAGCAAGGCTGTGGCTAAAATAATACTCGAATAAGTATCTAGTGGTTAAACAAACAAATATCTTTTTCACTCTTTCGAGAAATCCCATTCGGGGATGTGTTTCCTTTACTAGGAAATGTGCTGTAAATAAAAATATGAATTTAGGATCTCAAAATAAGAAAAATATTCCCTATGAAGGTATGTTTTTCTAGTCTGGTCTGGTCTGAGAACAAAAATCATTGTCTAACTCTCTAATATTTTATTCTATATAATATCTTATCACAGATATATCAAATAAACAATACATTATTACATAAAAGGTGTGTCCCATCATTTCACCCACCTAAACATTGGATTATAGGTCCATGTTTTAAAACATGACAAATTTATGTTAAAGTGCATCCGACAAATTTTATGTATTATTTTTGTTTTCTGATCCCTCTAAAAGTAAATTATTTCGGAATAGAATCTAATATCAGATCTGAAAAAGTGAAACTTGGAAATTAATAAAAAGTTTGCTTAGTGCACAATCGTCCATGAGTATGAAGTTGTCATCACAATTTCAAAGATTACCTTCCTACGCTTTTTAACAATTCAGATTCTCCACTTATGTTCAGACTGTTTATAGTTTCAGTGCAGTTGCTCAGCCTCCACTGGCTCGGTATAAGTGATACAGTGATAGGGCTGCGCTGAAATCTTCAGGAGCTCTGCTCTATCCATCACTGGGATCGTCAGGCCGAGGGTGTAAATATTGTACATATTAGTATGGTTATGATTAGTGTTTTTAAATTATAATTATTTTGGCATATAATATTCATCAATAAATGATATTTAAAAAAAAGTGTTAGAGATAATATCTAACCAGAAATTGTGCTCCTCACTCAGTAAAACCAGACAATACTCCCTCGAAGAATTAAGTTGTTTACTTTTATATAAAAATTGATTTTTTGAGAACACATTTAAATTTTAATTTTTCGCAATTAAAACAAGTATTAATACTACACAATGCCGTGTTATTGTTTGGAAAGTTTCAACTATCATTCTTCTGAAAGAATTAAGTTTGTTGACAGCTCGCATCGACTTTTTATTTAAAGCCCATCAAAACAAAAAAATCCAGTGGCATTGGATTTGGAGAGCTTGACAATAACACATATCCAGCGTCGTTCGGCCAATGCTGCTGTGCAAGAAAGATCCTGTCTCAAAGCTTGAGGTAATCACTTTGAACAACATTTATTATCATAACGATGAAATTATCTAGACGTGTATTTCTCCAAAACGATGCGTGTGTATTATAGTGAGATGCATAGTGTACATACATTCATAGAGAATTTTTTTCTTGTTTAGAGATTCTCAATTCATACTTTCAGTCAAGACACTTAAACTAAAACACCCTGTAGAACCATTATAACTTTTTTCTGTGCAATAATGAAAATATCAAGTTAATTTTATGTGGGCAATTCTTCGAAAAGTCACCTTTTCTTGTCCAAAGTCATTTTGGTAAGTTTAAGTAACAAATAAGTAATATTAAAAAAAAAAAAAACAAAAAAAAAAAACAGCAATATATTTCTCATTATAATCAGAATAAGGTCGAGTTATCATTTATCTGACTGTCTTTTGAAGACACTTGACAACTTGTGAATACTATTTTAAAAGAGTTTCCTGTTGATGGAAATTATGATTATTTTATATTTTTGGACACTCACACATCTACAAAGAATTTTTCCTGACAGGAACTGAGTCTACTGATTCCCACATTCGTGTCGAAAGTGTCATTACAGTGCTTCACTATGGCTAAAAACGACGAATAAGTTATCTGGGTAGGACTACTAGATGATATGAAATATATTGTAAACTATGATTGGGCTATAAGACGATATAAAAATAATGTATAAACAATTTTGTACTATGTGAGTTCCATTTTTTTAAACTGAATTTCAACAAACGAGAACTATTAAAGAACCTTCATGGACAAAGACCTTTCCCTTCCTGCGTTTTTTTTTTTTTTTTTGTTTCCGTAGATAAGTTTAGTTGGACCTAGATAAATCGCATGCACAACTCTTCAATGAGGAAGCCATCCCATTTGTCTTAGCTCAGACATTAGGAACACAGTTATATGAGATTATTACAGATATTAAGGCTGCGGTGAACCATCTGTCAAAAGCTGGAGCGTATCCTTCCTCCTGGAAAGTAATGGTTGAGGCGGAGTGTTATCTGATAATTAGGGGTCGTTACGTACCGCGGATGGGTTCGTTACTTTCGGCTGAAATTACAGGCGGTGAAAAATTAGTTCTGAAGTGCCCTCAGCCGTGAGTGAGATCCCTCCCAGAGAGTTCATATTCAGCCTGAAATATTTCGGATATTATGTCCCTCCTTAAGTGCTCTAAATTCGAAATGGAAGAGAAAGGAAATTTGATCAATGTCTTTCTTTGTCATCACAATTGTTTCTGCAATATTACTCCAATATTCTTAAGCTTTTGTAAGCAGTTACTACTTAACATTTATATCGAATGAATCGAAGAAGATTATGGAATTATTATATAACACTTTTTTGATCTTTAAACAAAAAATTTAAAAAAATCTTATAAGACTTTGATATTTCTAAAAAATAGGTAAAAATAAATTAATGTGGGAGATTTATTCTAAAATAAATTTTAAAGTTGGTGTTCTGGGTCCTAAGGCAAAGGCCTCCACTGGCTGGGTATAAGTGATAGGGCAGCGCTGAGATCTTCAGGAGCCCTGCTCTACCCATCACTGGGATCGTCAGGCCGAGGGTGTAAATATTGTACATATTAATATGGTTATGATTAGCGTTTTTAAATTATAACTATTTTGGCAGATAGTAATATTCATCAATAAATGATATGTAAAAAAAAGTGTTAGAGATAATAACCAGATATTGTGCTCCTCGGACAGTGAGAACAGACAATACTTACTCGAAGAAGTAAGTTGATTACGTTTACATAAAAATTGATTTTTTGAGACACATTTTAATATTAATTTTTCCCTATTAAAACAAGTATTAATACTCAATAAATATGGATTGTCTTGGCCCGGATTTACAAGTTGTTAATGACATGACTTAGATTATTGAAAATATGAGATAAAAAAAATCTATTTTTATTTACACTTGTCCATTTATAGAATCTAGTTGACAAATTTTTTTGATTGTCTCAAAAACAGCTCAAGTGATTTTTATTAAATGCTGTTGTATATTAAAATAAAACTACGTTATTGTTTTTGAGCTATTAATTTTTTTGAATTGTTAAAAGTTTGAAAATCACAGGTCAATAAGGTAATGAACATATATTTATTCTTGGAAATCCTCTTGCATACACGATGAAAATAAAACTATCGTCCATGCGCAATGCTTTAACTGCTTTGTTATGCATTTGGTCACTCCATACAGCTCGGATATTCTGTAAAACTCTTCAGGATCTCTTGTGCAAGAATATCTTAACCTTCAATGGAGCTGTAAAAGCCATATCGGTTCTAATCAGATGTTATAGCCGAGTTTACTCAAGGATATTCCAGTAGGGATGACAACATGACGGCGCTATTCAGAGATGCTCATCTGAATATAGAAGAAATGCAACCAAGACTTAAAATGATACACACCTAGTGCTGTAATCTGGTGTTCGTTAAATTTACCACAGTTCAGAATTTGTAGGTTAAATATGTGTACCACATTTAGCAAAGACGAAGATTCGATAGTTTATTGTTAATTTTTAGTGATTTTAAATCTTCACCCACGTACTCCGTATTTCTTGATTCTATAGCAACTATAATCCGAATGTATGATAAAGTGTTGAAAGTTTTCTAGAAATTTTAAGACCTATGACCATAAAATTCGATGTGTTTTGTTTTTGTCGCTCTTGTCACTCCCTGATTTGTTATACAAAACTATAGTGAAATATTTAATTATGATTTATTCCGTGGCGAAAATTTAAACAGTTGATGAACTATACTTCTTCACAAGACGCCTATCAACGCCTAGCTTAGCCTTGCCATACGGTAATGTAATATTCATTGCTTGAAATAACTCGATTGGACCCTAATAGATCTCGTCCTTACTCTTTTTTCTAACCTCTAATTTATTTTGGTATCATATAAATTGCTTGTTTTATTCTTAATATTGTTATCAATAAGAAAGCTTTCTAATAAACACTATGAAAAGACCTCCATGGAAATTTTTAAGGTTTTATGTGTCATAAACGTAGAATCTAAAATCGTATCAAAATAGAAATAATCGCCGATTCGTTCTCAAAAGCTATTGGTTACATTTTTTCATATTTGACAACAAGGTCACAGGTTAAACCAAGATTATCCAAGAAATTACTTAAGTGTTTTGGAATCGATATCAGAAAAATATCACATGTGGACCGAATTTGTTCATTAGAGTTTCGGCTGAATCAAATCGAACACCTTAAGTAAGTTAAAGTAACCTTTAAAAATGCCTCAGAAAAAAGGTACATAATTTTTAATACTTATAAATATAAATTACTATAATTCGATATTTTACAGTTGTAGAGGTTGAAACATCTCTCACCCGAAATAATTACAAGACAAGAAACATTTTAGAACCATAAAAAATAGACATATTTCATTACTATGATGCAAGGAATTATTTTATGTAGCCTAATAAATGGTTGAATTCATCTGGATGAACCAAGAGATATTATCTATATATAGCGAACATGACCTCAAATTAAGTTTCTTTGTTTATTAACAAATAAATAAAATAATAAGCACTAATTTCAGCAGGATTCTATATAAAATGCTCTAATGATTATCAACTGCGTTTCATCTGATAAAACCCACAGTTACACCCAGTTGACAACTATTAGCTAATGACGTTGTAACTGATGTCACAGGGAGATAACTTAATATGAGCCGAGTGTAGTTGAGTGTGTAGTGGTTTTGTGGTTGTAGAGCAATTGTCTCCTGCAGAGCATGACAACTGCATTAACACTTTTGTCAAAGGCATGACACTTTATAAAGTCACTACACCGTTAAACATGGAATCTTTTCTTCAGACAGGCAGGCGTACTATGAACATAATAATTGGATTGATTTTGCTAGTCAATCTTTATAAACAATATATGTTCTTTGTTTTTTACAGATTTCTTGATTCAATAATTCAATTAAAGTTAAAATTCCAGAAGAATATACATTTTTTTAAAGGAATAAACACTGTTTTGAAATTGTAGAAAGAAAAATGCATTAAACAAAAATACTCCTATTCAATAATAGGATACTCATCAACCTTACTAGATATAATAATTAAAAATGATATAATATTTACGACAAAATGCAGCGTTTTTTTTTATAATTAAGTTACATTACATTTTTTATCTTTATTATTTGTTTCTTAACATTTTTTTTTTTAATTTGTTCTGATTAATATATATTTACACTCTGGATTCCACTTTCGTATATCTCATATTTTTAATTTTCAGATATCTGTCACAAATATTGAATTTATTATACAAGTTATTTAGATGTTTACGCTAAAACTTTCAGTTAGGTCACATAAATTAAATAATGAAAACAAGAAGATATTAATAAATAATAATGTAGAAATAAAGTAGCAATATTAGGAAGGAAAAAATAAGTTAAAAATTAAAT
>NW_027108401.1:0-354 GCF_000696795.3 Halyomorpha halys
ATTAATAATAATAAAATAATTTTATTTATGGCGAACATAACTAATAACGTGGGGTAAGGAAAACTTAGAAAAGAAGGGATGGTAAAATAAAGAAGGGGCAAAGAAATAAATGTTGGCACAATTAAATAAGCTACAACAACCTCATCCCCAACCATCATCTCCTAGTACGTCATCCACGGTCAACTATCTCTCATAATTACAAAAAATTATTTTTTCCTGACGACGTATCGCCTAAATTTCAGGTCTTCATCAGGGAGCTTCGGCAGAAATTCTGGCTAAACTTGCTAAAATCTCAGCTAAGACTGTATACAAAAAACTAGCACGACTGTAGTCACCACGGGAACTAAGTCCATA
>NW_027108401.1:404-1417 GCF_000696795.3 Halyomorpha halys
TACTTGGCAGACACATCAATTTTGACTAGTAATTATACATATTTTTCATTAAAGTAATCAAAAATTGGAGTGAGATAACTGTCTTTTTTTCTTCCCGGCTCTTGTACTAGAAGGGTTCCAGTCTTTCCTTCCCTCCGAAATTACTACTTTCTCACAAGATGTTATTTGTAAATAAAAAATCTAAAGAAAATAAAACATTATGTGATACATTTCTCTCAATAATGATTTGTTGTTTACCCTCTCTTTCCACCACAAAGTAAAAATCGTAATGATGTAAACATCCAGCACCATTTTAATGTATGCCTGAGCGTATAGAATTCAAGTTGTGATTACTAAAAATGAGATACTATCTTAAAAAATAACTGTTACATACTCCGAAACAAAAATTCACTAGAGAAAACGCAACTGAATACGGATTTGAAAAGTGAATCTGGATCTGTATTGGGAACCGAGGGAAAGGAGAGTAACCAAAGAAAAGAGAACAATCGAACGTTGATCAACATTTCCCTACAAACAGATCGGGATTGGACGTGTTGCATGATGTAGGGGCAGAAATGCCAACGGGTGAAAGGTATGTGGGAACCTTCCTCGGCCTTACCACATGCCTTTTGACTGACAGTCGGTCCTCAACCTTCCATTCGGCAAGTGTACGGTCTCTTCTCAACCACTGTCAAATTTAAAGTTGAACTGTAATAAGGTGAAGATAGTTGACCGTGGATTAATAAGTGGAGGAGATGGTCAGGGAGGGGCAATCAGAAAAAAAACCCACAAATAAACAAAAAATTATTTGAGGTGTAGATAGTTGACCGTAGATTAATGACCCCCGACAAACTTCTCCAATCATTAAAAAATTATTTACTAGGATGATGGTTGGTTAATTGTGCCAACGTTTCGGCTGGAATTTCTAGCCTTCATCATGGCTAAAAACAGAACAAGATAACAACCAATAAGTATAGAAAATAAAATAAAAACAGAATGACATAAAGTGAATAATTTTACAGAATTGAATTAAT
>NW_027108401.1:1467-1893 GCF_000696795.3 Halyomorpha halys
GCTAACGTAATAATAATAATCATTTTATACCAATAAATAAATTTAATTTTATCCATTTTAGTCTTAAAACATTTTATTCTCTTTATAAGTTCGACATTTTGGCCAATTCGGCCAATCTATTACAAAACAGCCTTTATTACATCTATGATCCTTAACAATTCAAATCAATCAAATTCAAATTTATCTTACCTTAATACAATTTTAGAACTAAATAATTTAAAAAACACAACTTCATGCAGGCTATTCTGCCGAGGTCAATGCAATAATGACTCTATGAAACATTAGGGAAACATATATTTTTTGTTAATAAGCATATCTTAGATTGTGTCTAATCACCTAATTAGTCAATTTTCAGATTAAAATAAAAATTAAATATAAATTTTAACAAATAAGTGACTGTGTTAAAGAATTTTTATTTTTATTAGA
>NW_027108401.1:4293-5391 GCF_000696795.3 Halyomorpha halys
GAATTAATGGGTTAGGATGGTTAAGGAGTTTGGAATAAAAAGACGCATATCTGGTTTGGGTCAAATCTGCAACGAATGGGATTTTAAGGTCTAAAGCAAATCTAAAAAATTCGCGAATGAACGAACCAAAACCTGTTTGATTATAATTCGTAAATCAACATTTAAATTAAATTATATATGAAGAAGCTTGAGATGCATCAAAATAAACTTGAATGAGCTCATTTTAAATTATCACATAATTTTGTGATTTTCGAAAAAACAAAATTTAAAGACCACATAAAACAAAAATTATGATGTCAAGATAGGACTGACCCCAAATTTATCAGATGCTCTCAAAGATGAGGAAGCTAAAATTACATTATTGTTTGAATTTTTAAAAGCATATCTATCACCTTCTTTATAAATTATAACTCCTCAAAGATTTTAATTTTTTTTTATTTTTTTTTTTATCTTTTTTCATGCCATAGGCGTTGATGACCAGAGGGTTTTACGCCTTTAAGCAACAATCAACAACAAAAATTATGAAGAAAACAATTTTATTTCATTTTGTAATAAAAATTCGTATTTTAGAGTTTCAGGAGGTGGGAATAAAAAATATAAATTTTGTCCCTGCCAAGATAACTAAGCAGTCACTTGATCGGGAAAGATTGTGCGGTCTCGACATATCCCATTTGAATTGTATTTACATATTTTCTTCTTTAAAAATTAAATTTAAAAAAAAATAAACAATACTCATTGTTAGTAATAATGTGCAATGTATAAATATAAAATAATAAAAAAATTTATTAAAATTAAAATCTCACCGCTTCAACCCATGAAGGATCAGGGGTAGTAAACAAGAACTTAATAATAAAAAATTAAATCAGCACTGTTTCTAGACCAACGGTTGTGCAAAGAGGTGATTTAGTCAGAATCACGCTCGACCACCAGATTTTTAGCCAATTAAGGGCTGGCAATTTAAGAGGCTGGGTGGACCCCAGGAGTTGACTCACGGCTACAGTGTAACAGAAAACGATTTTCTGAGAACTTAATAATACCAACCTATAAAACAAGAAGTTTAAACATAACTAAAATTCTTGTTTTATTGGTTGATACTAT
>NW_027108402.1:0-1856 GCF_000696795.3 Halyomorpha halys
CTGTGAACTGGTTAAGAACCCTTAGCTGGGGTTTCTTTTACTCTCACCTCCAGATATTTTCTTGTAGAATTTATATGGAACGGTCACATCAAAACAATAAGATAAATATTTAACCGTATACCTTCAAGTACCATTGGTATAAAAAGGAAATATTCAATTTGAATTACGTTACCATACGTAATGCAACCTGTTAATTTAATGTTTTTCTGTTTTAGAGGGATCGGGAAAAAAAAAAATCTCTTAGTTATTATAAAATACATATGTTGCTTTTCAAATAAATAAAAATTATAACGAAATAATACAAATAAAAATAAATTTAATTGACGAATATACTGATACTAAATAAATTTTATTTACAACTTAATTATTAAATATGGCGTTAACAGTACTATTCCTGTGTGTCCCGTGTTCCATACCTCAAACTACCCAATTTATTCCAGTAAACCACAGGCAAGATGAATATAATGAACTACACTTTCAAGTTACCTAAAATATAATAATAAAGAATGAAAATAAAATTATTTTCAGAAATGTTCTAACCTATGAAAATGTTTACACTTAGGAAAACTGAAAATAATTCAACTCAAATTCGAATTGAATGTGTTTTTTGATAGTTCCACTACTTCATAATTACAATTTTATTTATATTTTATAGCCCTCTACAACAATCACGGTGGGGACGCTTATGAATCCCAACAATTGGTTGCTATGTGAAAACTAATGAGCTAGAAAAACTTAAAGAGGTTACAGACGGATTCGCAGGGAATGTCTAAGTGTTTTAAACCGAACTAATTTTCCTCTATCATGCGCGTTCTTCAGAATTAGCTGAGTTTTCTAATGTTCCAAGATTGTGAGGTTTAAAATGTGAGACAGACATAGATTATGATGTGAAATCTAAATAATGAAGATAAATTCATTCTCGTTAAAGTACTTAAGTATTCGTGTAAAAAATCCCGCTCCAATTATTCTATCTCTCTTTTCATGTCATTGGTAGGAGCATCCAAATATGTAAATGTTAATTCTGAGACACTCCAGGGTTATGAGAAAATCGATCTCTGAGAATTTTTTATTACATGTTACTGTAATAATACGACTATTCCAAATGAGTGAGTTTGTAGTGAGATATTTCACCTAAATACGGACCTTTTATTGTTTTAAGTGAATGCTATCTTGTCATTGTACAGCTCTCATTTTTCCTAATTTCTTACGCAGTACCGGTGACGTATTACGTTACATAGGTCATAAACGTTGAATGTCTACAAATCCAATCAATAACGTAGAAGGTATAACCATTTTTTATAAAAGAAGTACAATGAGTGATAAAATATATTATTATTATGTTGTAAACGATCAACCATACGACTAAATAATGTACACAGAAAAAATGAACATTTGTTTGCCTGCAATAAACAATAAGGGCCTTCTAAAACCATTTGTTTCTGTATTTTTTTTTTTTTTGCCTTGAATCTATTTTAGCTCTGAAATCTAGCTGCTTCTTCCAACTTTACTGCAAGGAGGAGCAAGAGATCCTTTCAGGACCAACTACTTATATAACAGTCATTCCTTTGAGATCTAACTGCAGTGCAGCATTAATAGTAATTAGTAATGGCATAAAATTTAACCTTTAATGAGGATGATACCTGACATTAAGGTCTACTGTACATTGATTTAAATCATGATAAAAAAATAGTAAAATAGATTTTATAAAGTACTACTTTCATGAAATCTAATATTTTGAAAAAGTTGCTATCCATACATAGTGACCGTTTTTGGACACTTGGTTATTAGGACATTAGTATTTTTTTTGAAACCCGAGAATTCGATAATTTTTATAATTGAAATACTTTTCCTTACTA
>NW_027108403.1:0-2214 GCF_000696795.3 Halyomorpha halys
TACTTAGGACTCCATCTTGACAAGAGACTTACTTGAATCCACACACAAGACTGAAACGACAAGAAACTGCTCGTAGATTCCGATTGCTACAACACTTACTTGACAAACGCTCTAAACTTCTCATTCACTACAAAATATCAGTATACACTACGATAATCAGACCAATTTGGACACATGGAATTGAGCTCTGGGGCTCTACCAAACCATCAAATTCCTCCCGCTTCCAATCCTTCCAATCCAAAATCCTTGATGCTCCTTATTGCGTCACAAATAAACTCATCCACAAAGACCGTAACATCCCATTCGTTGCAGATTTGGCCCAAGACTGATATGCGTCTTTTCATTCCAAACTCCTTACCCATTCTAACCCATTAATTATTAATCTCTCATTCTTAACAATCCCTGATAATCCTCCGAGACGTCTGAAAAGAAGATGACCACGGGATCTTCTAATTTAAATTAATGCTTGAAACACCACCAAGTTCTTCCCAAGATTTTCAAGTGTAAATGAAACATACAACATATTTACTTATTGTATTTATTAATTGTACAGTTGTAAGTTACATTAAATAAATAAAATAAAAAATAAATTTATTATTTTTCCACAAGACCACAATACTATAAAACAATTCCGACTAGACAAAGCCTGTACAATTTTTTTTTCTGTTTGACCCTTTTACTTAATTAACTTTTGTAGGAAGGTAGTCCGGGCGGCGGTCAATAAAGGTACCAAATAGTAGAAAAAACTACTTATTGTTAACCAACGTTTCATCCCACTTTGTAGGGCTTCCTCAGGGCTGTCTGATTGAAACATGGATGATAACTGAGTCAATTATCTTCTTTTAATAATTTACTTTTCTTTTTTTCAAAAGATATAATAAGAATTTATGGAAGGAAAAAAGAGGTAGAAAAACCTGACCTACGTTATTGGCAGACATTTTTCAATAGGCTCCAACACGCTCAGATTTCAAAACTGCCACTTTACTTCAAAAAAGTAAATCATAACCTAGCCTACTCATCTCTATTTTCTTAGTCCGACGGTGTAGTATCTTAGGTATCTCAAGGTATCTTAGGTCCCATTCTTTATACGGTTTATACAGCTGACATCCCAACCCACCCTAACACAGTCCTAACAACATACGCTGTGACACATGTATACTGTCTGTAAACAACGACCCAACTAATGCATAACAAACACTACAAACACACATAACATCTATTGAAGAATGGTGTAAAAACTGGAGAATCAAAATTAATCAGATCACCTTTACTCTCCGTCGTAAACCTCTACCATCCTGCCCTACAGTATCCTTACTAAATACTCCACTAACGCCTGTTGAACAGATTCGATACTTAGGACTTCATCTTGACAAGGACTTACTTGGAATCCACACACAAGACTGAAACGACAAGAAACTGCTCGTAGATTTCGATTGCTACAACACCTACTTGACAAACGCTCTAAACCTTCTAATTTAAATTAATGCTTGAAATACCACCAAGTTCCTTCCCAAGATTTTCAAGTGTAGATGAAACATACAACATATTTACTTATTGTATTTATTAATTGTGCAGTTGTAAATCACGTTAAATAAATAAAATAAATTTATTATTTTTCCACAAAACCACAATACTATAAAACAATTCCGACTGGACAAAGCTTGTACAATGGCAAACATTTGAAAACAATTTTTTTTTTCTGTTTGACCCTTTTACATAATTAACTTTTGTAGGAAAGTAGTCCAGGTGGCGGTCAATAAAGGTACCAAAATAGTAGAAAAAACTACTTATTGTTAACCAAGGTTTCATCCCACTTTGAAGGGCTTCGTCAGGGCTGTCAGATTGAAACAAGGATGATAACTGAGTCAATTATCTTCTTCTAATAATTTACTTTTCTTTTTTTTAAAAAGGATATAATAAGAATTTATGGGAGGAAAAAAGAGGTAGAAATACCTGACCTACGTTATTGGCAGACATATTTTCAAGAGGCTCCAACACGCTCAGATTTCAAAACTGCCACTTTACTTCAAAATGACTTATCTACCTAATCGGTTCGAACCATTAGAAGAGCTTTCGACTTTTAAATGTCCTTTCTAGCCAATAAATTGCATAAATTGACGTAATTCTTAAAACGAATATATTACGTAAACATTCCATTGCTATTTTTAATTAAATACACACATCATAAAAAGCTTTGCGTCACATCACACATCA
>NW_027108403.1:7379-7762 GCF_000696795.3 Halyomorpha halys
GCAACTGAGAGCTGTTAGGAGGTTAAAGGTGTTTGTTGGTACTTTTTGTAATAAGTTTTATATTTAATCTTATTTATTTATATTTAATTTCCTTTAATTTTCTTTTTTGTAATAAAAAAAATACAATCCAAGTGCAATGGCTGAAACCACTAGTACGTCCGCCATGCTTGCCTCTCTGAATGTGGATTGCCCGCTCTTTGTTTGTCGAGCATTTGTATGAGCCTCCGATCCGTGACGAACGGCCAACATGTGGATCCACCTTTAGGTTTTCTAGTGTTGTACGTAGTTTTAAAGATATAGATCTCCGAATGAAAAATTAATTTTTTGAAACTTTCTGAAACAAAAGTTATTTTATAGCCCTCCCCCAACTGTGGTTGGTAGAG
>NW_027108404.1:0-1636 GCF_000696795.3 Halyomorpha halys
AAGTTTACTGTCAAAAATTAGTATTTAAATTATTGTTTTAAAATGAATATGAAAGCATCTCTAGTAGACAGGTCCAATTTGAATTTAAAATGATGATTGGCAGCACTGAAAGAAATTTAAATGTTGAAGTAAACTTCATATGCTTTTTACATAGAATTTAAATTAGTAAAAAAAAACTTTATTTTTCTGAAATGACATTTATAAGAAAGAAAATTCCTCATTTGTAAAAAAAAGAAAAAACTCGGCTATAGATTCTAAATTCATCAAACATTGGTGAATGTTTTCTAGGTTGAAGAGTCAGTAATCCATACGACAGTTCTAACCTCTTTGTTTCAATCAGAGGCTTAGCAAATACAAAAACCGTGCGTGACCATTTATTACAAATTTTATGGAACAAGGGAGGTAGGGAGGTCAAAACTGATTTGGTCGAATGGTACAGCTGGAGATTTTAATAATATCCTAGGATTCTAGATAGCTCGAAGCTATCAAGACCGTGATGATAAGAAGAAGCGGATAGAAGAGGCCAATACCTGTAATCGGGTTGTAGGTTACCAAAAAAAAAAAAATTAATGACAATACAATGCTAAAGCCGAGAGATGTCATTCAATTCTCGTCGTAATATGTTATCTTTTCTCTCAATCTCCAATACTTATTCCTCTTTTTATAAATATACTTATTCTCCTCCCCCCCCCCCCCGAACTGTACTAATTGGTCTGCGTCTCAAAAACTGCCCTCCTTCCATGTCCTTGCCAAATCCCTAGATGTACGCTCATAAATAAGACCCCTTATTTATGAAGTCTTACTTCATAAATAAGACCCCTCCCCGTTCATCGAGTATAAGACTGGAAGACTTTCGATATGATTTTGAAAATTAACCAAACTTAAAAATTCTATATAATATATAATACAAGCCACAAAAAAAAAAAATTACTAATAAGTATCGATATAAATGATAATATTCAACATAGTAGTTCGTCAAAGTAGTTTCGCACATTACTAAGGAAAAACAGATAGCAAAATAGAAGTCGTAAGACTAGATATCCAACAGATAAAACGTATTACACTAAAGTGACCTTATTTATCCTTCTATGATCAACTTGCTTTCTCAGAAATCCCTTTTGATCCCCCTAGACATCTGAAAAGAAGACCTTTTAATAACTCTATTGGAGTAAAACCCACGGATGGTATCTCAAAAATTCTGTCATAGCATTGAGGAAAACATAAAAATCACTTATCACTTACCGATAAACCTAAAACATGCTGCTCAGACCGGTATGGGCTTACCCTACTCAGGTGACGGGGTCCTGAAAAAAATATCTTCAGACTATTCAGTCCACTTAACATCACAAACAAATCATTGGACAAGGATCTGTACATATGTGACTGGCATAATAAAAAAACGGTACAAAAATTTTCATGACTCAATAGCCACCCCAGTCTACTGAAACTAACATTACTGACTGACACTAGCATAAAATTCGCCAAACTGAATCACCTCTGGAGCAGGAATCTGCTAACATTAGGTGGATGTTCTACGTCAGGAGTGTCTTCATTAGGTTTCTTCACTCATGAATTCATACTAAACCTGTACAGAAGTTGTTTAATGGACCACAAATTTACACTAGATTGCAAAAGG
>NW_027108404.1:2821-3688 GCF_000696795.3 Halyomorpha halys
GAGTAATGGTAATAAATGCTATTTGCTCTGTTGTTGACGAAATGTGGAATTTTTGACGCCCTTGAGATGTGCTATTAATTCCAGATGTCTTCACTCATTCATTGAGTTTTCACAGAACAGCCGACAGTTATTTATGTTGAATAAGGAATCCTTGAGAATGACCTGAGAGGTCGAAACGTCGGATGTTAAAAAAGAATAAAGTTGAGAGAAAAAAAAGGATCAAATTTGTTTTAAATAAAGAAAACTAAACCACTCTCAAACAAGAATATATAAAATAATTAATCTAATATCATTAAAAAGTAAATATTGAAGTCATAACACACAAATTTTCGATCATTTTACATTAGCTCTATATGCATAAATCTACCGTCATCACTTATCTTTTTTAGCTCACTTCTTGCTCATTTCAGACATAGAGGGGTGAGAGTTTTCGCGGGACCGTCACAGAAATAAAAATCGACACCTTATAAACTACGCCCAAGGGCGCACGCATGATCGGTACTAGTAGGAAAAAGCAATCCATTGTCAATCAGGTTGTGATGTTGCAGCACGGAAGTGGCGAATGAAAGCAAAATTTTAAGAAAATTATTTATAATTGCTGCAGTGCATTATTAGTTATTACAATTAATATTTCCTTTAAAAAAATGTATTAAATTAATAATTTTTGTCACTTCTAATGAGGCAGCTGGCCCCTCTTGCCCCCTATCCATGCCTAAGCCTCAACTCCTGAGCCACAGACAGCCCCTGCCTACAACACTAAAAATGTTTAAAGATATAGTTTTCCAAAAATAAATTCACAAAATATTAATTTTTCTTTTTAAAACAATCTTGATCCTTTTCTCTCAACTTTATTCTTTTTTAACATCC
>NW_027108404.1:3738-4194 GCF_000696795.3 Halyomorpha halys
AGTCGCTTTTGTTTTTCCGGAGATTAGGCGATTACTTAGATACCGCAGCAGGCTAAAATAACATTTGTTTGCCGCCAGGATCCTCTTAGATATTTGTTCTGACACATCGTTGTCGGGATTTACTCAAGAGCCCAGATAAACAAATCGTTTGACCGTTTCGAATGTGTAGTCACCAATCGAGATCTGCGGATGTAGTGCAATTTATGTCTACTTTAATTGGTATTCTATTAAGTTTTTTATTCTTGTAGGTAGTTTTAAAGATATGAAGATTCGAATGATTTTTTTTTTTAATGTTTTGAAACATGGTTGACAGTCATCAATTTTGACTAGGAACTATATAGAATTTTCATTAAAATAATCAAAATCTGGAGTGAAATAACTGCTTTCTCTCTCACTCAGGCCCTTGGATTATTATACAGTGAATACAGTAAAATTTTTAAGTATATCATAATTCTT
>NW_027108405.1:0-1116 GCF_000696795.3 Halyomorpha halys
ATATTTCATTTTGATACGAAACTAATAAAACCTTCATTGATATTATTAAATTTAATAATGTTGTTTTCTTGTTCAAACATAATACAAAACAAAGCTTTAGGCTAATTATTTAAAGATATAAAACGTGAGGATTTCTTGAAGGCTAAACTAATTAAAGAAGAAACGCGGGCCTTTTGGAAAAGGGTAGGGAGAGGGTAGGGGGGCGATTTCATCAACTGCGAGCTAAACAATTAATTGACTGAGAAGGAAATCTTTGAATGGATGAGGATGAATAGATGAGGATAAGAAGAGCCTTGGTTAAACGAAAGATTAACTTAAATCATTGTTTGCTGAGCCCTTTGTGTTCTCCCCAGTCCTCTCTCGGCATCTCCTCTTTAGTCAGCAGTTTGTGTCGCTCTCTGTGCCAGCCAGGCGAAATAATCAAATATAAAATATCCCTTAGTTATAACAAAAATATCCATATAGTCTCACACTTGTTTATTATCTTTAAACTCCTACGTTTCAGCCATTCGGCCTATTTTTTTTAATTACATTCCATTTTTTATAAATTAATTCTCCAAAAATAAATTCCTAGCATATCCACACAATCGCATTATTTCAGGCCATTATGTCTTTGTCAAATTTTATCATTAGTCAATAACCTATAAAACATTCTTAAATTAGCGAACAATATGTACTAATAAATTAATTTTTATCATAATCTGCTAAATTACCTACTACCATAACACAGTTGTAGTGATTACAATTATTTAGATTAAAATGTCTATTTCAGCCTGTAGCTATATCAGAAATATAAATTATGAAGGAGATGGCGAGAGGTGCGATCACAATTAAAGCAAAAATAGTTTACAACTATTTATTTTCCGACGTTTCACCCCACTTTTTAGAGATTCATCAGGGCTAAAAAGATATAAAAAACAAACCTTTTTGTATCTTATTAGCCCTGATGCAACTTTACAAAGTTTGGCAAAACTTCGGCAAAGAAATGACACACTATTTTTGTGTTTCTTGTCACCATCTTCATAATTTGAATTGATACGGCCAATTATCTATCTATCTATCTATCTATCTATCTATCTATCTATCTATCTATATATATATATATATATATATATA
>NW_027108405.1:2644-4271 GCF_000696795.3 Halyomorpha halys
TAATCTACGGTCAACTATCTACACCTCATCAAAAAGTATTTAAAAAAAATAAATAAAACACTGAATTATTCAGTTATGGGATTGAAACTTTCATAATATGTTGAGGAAAATTCATAAAACATTCTGGTAAATATTTTAAATAGTAATGTTTCTTTTTCATACGGTATTTTTTACTTAACAAGCTTTCCTATGAAATGTGACATTTCATATGACAGGACCAAATATGTCTGATCATGTTTGACATTAAACAGTGGAAAGAAGAACACTAACAGATAAAAAGAGTGGCAAAGTTTCGGCCTAAATCGTAGGCCTTCATCGGAGCTATTAGGTAGAAGATTCTAAGGTGTCTTAGTGTATCCTTCACTAATCGCAACCGATTTATGAACATGCCAACGAGATGATTTTCAATTTGAAGATAATACTGAAATATCTTTCCGATTTCTGTTTGCAACTCTCTCTGACTATGCAGCTCACGTCTTCCCTCGATAGCCTTTAGAACAAACTGTTTCCTTACTGGTCTTTTAGTGAAGTGCATTGATCCAGTCCCCGATATTTCGTATTCTCACGAAGTTTTTGAGCATTTCCTCCTTTCATTGTATTGCCGGCATTTCTGTTTTGATGTCGCACCTCCTATTGAATACTATTAACATTTTCTCTTAGGTGTAAATTATTTTCAATATATTATTGAATTAGTAAAGAATTTATAAAAATATATTAATCAGAAAATGTATAATAAATAAGTAAAATATAGTTAATATAATTACAAGAGCATTTCATTAGATGCTATACTCCCTACGTAGTTTATTTCCTATCCAACGTTTCGACCCTTAGTCCATTATCAATGATATACCTAATAATTGATTTGTCACATTCAATAAAGTAGTTTTTTTCAATATGGGTTAATTGCCCAAGTCTATATTATTAATAATAATAGTGATAATATTCTTTGTTTTTTTCTGGGACTGATCCTTTTACAATAATAATAAAGGTGTCAAAATTAGGCTTTAGAGCCTTAGAGTAGTAAAATTATACATTTTCTATATAAAAAAATTAATTATAAACGATCATAAAGTATAATTATAATAATTAATTTGAAAATAAACAAAAATAATTAATAGAATATATAAAATAAAAATAGAACTAATAAAATAAACCATATATCATATCATAAATCATAAGGTACTTGTAATAAAAAAACAAAATGAAAAAGAATAAAATACAAGTAAATTAAAAATAATAAACAAAAAGGTACAATTACAATTATTATACATATTTACAAGTTTAAACTAAAATCAGAATTATTAAATACAGAAGCTAAATAAACCAACAAAAAATGTAATAAAAAATAAATCCTTCAACAAATAGCAAATTCCAATGGTATATTTTAATAAAATGACATAAAGAGAAAAACAAATGAAAACGATAAGTTTGATTTATGAAAAACTTTATCTAAAAAACCATTGGACGTACAGATGTCTGCAAGCACTGAAACTTTTTTTTTTTTTTTTGAAGTTGATAGATTTATTTATTGATAGATATTACAATCTCCCACACAGTTGTGGGCAATAGGTAATATTGATGAATGATCTCATACATACTAAAATAAAAATAAAATAAAAAATAAAAT
>NW_027108405.1:5986-7571 GCF_000696795.3 Halyomorpha halys
TCTGAAAAGAAGATGGCCTAGAGATCTTCTCCTCTAGAAATGTCATTGGAGTTCTATCAGTGGGTAGATTCTCCACATGTCACCTACCGCAAATTTACTTGTTGTATATATGTGTATACAGTTGTAAATAACAATAAATAAATTATTAAAAAAAGAAAAATTAAATTATTAATAAACTAAAATATTCAAATTGCTTTGCATTATATAAATTCAATTTTTTATTTCATTGCCTTAATTATGTTATTTAACCTACTTTTTCAATTGCCTATGTATACATTTTATTTTCCACTTATTTCACCACTTTAATTTTATTAATTTCATTTTTTACAATTATTTACTTCATGCCATTATGTTTATATTTTATTTTTTGTATTCATTGGTTGTTATCTTGTTCTGTTCTTAGCCCTGATGAAGGCTAGAAATTCTGGCCGAAACGTTGGCACTACTAAATAAGTCACTTCAACTTATTTGTGTTATATTTGGACCGCACCCCCAACCATCTTCTCCTTGTATAAGTCATCCACGGTCAACTATCTCTCATGATTATAAACTAAAAGTAATTATTGAATCTGAAGTTTAGGCAAATTCTTTAATTAATTAAAGAGAGCATTTACATTTATCTTTTACTTGTTCTAAAACAATATTAACTGAGCACAAACGCAAAATAGCCACTAATTTTAGCCCAACTTGTACCAACCAAACTAAATAAACTATCCAAACGCTTGCGAATGTACTAATTTGCCATGGTTTGGCAAACTTTAATATACCCTGCAATCTTGCACGCCCATCTTATTCACCGGAATATATATAACCTAAATTAAATTTACCAGTTTCTGAAATTCGGTGTTGTGTAGCCATATAAATTCTCCTTCCTTTGGTCCAAATATTTTACGCAAAAATAAATTTGTTTAGTTATACCTTCCCCGTTGGGATGTTATTACGAACATCCGTAAATAACAGTAGAAAGACAATAGTTTTGAGATTCTATAATTTATGTTCTTCGACAGGAGGGGCGAGCTTAGGAATTTCGAAATTGATAGATAACCAGTTTTTCAGCCCTTAACTATTCCTATAAATTTAACTATTCCTAATCCTTCAATAGGACACCCTTAATGAAACGAAAGAATGAGCTTGAGATGGATGCAAGGCAGGGGAGGGGGGATATGACGGTTAACAAATTACGTTACTTTTGAAAACAAAAAAAAAATATTAAAGTGCGTTAATATTAGGAAATACAATAATATATTAAACACAGGTAGACATTAAATGATAATATATATATCTTGATCAGATTGGACCATTCAGGGTGATAATAATAAGAGAACATAATATTGTAACTATTGAGAGTATTAGAGAACCCAAAAAGCGCAGGACCGTTCATATTGAACAACTTAAAGTCCCACTAACCGAAACACCTGCGCAAGAGTAATCCGGAGTGTCCTCATCGCAACTTATCTGTTCTGTTTTCTTAAGTGGTGATTATTTTTTTTTTTTAATTTATCTTTAATAATAGCGATGTACTGAATAAATTACGTTTTTTTAATTGTATAAATTCATGATTTTATTTTTGTTTTGCTTTACTTTT